>NC_028356.1:6766671-6769435 GCF_000741045.1 Vigna radiata var. radiata | reverse complement strand
AAATACAGTCAAATTCAACACTTGAAGGAAGAAGCCACTGAAAAGAAGTACAGAGAAGAAAAAGGGATCGTTCGAGACGTTGGTTTCTCGCTGGTGGAGGTGCGAAAGCTTCTTTAGCAGTGGGTTTCGCTTGCGGCAGTGGCGCCTTTGCAGTGAAGTCGTGTTCACACCACAACGGCGACTTGCTTTCCCTTTCATGGCTGTTGCGTTTCTGGTTTTCTTGCAGGCCTGGGTGGTTCGTTCGAAATACTATGTCGCGCCAGATTTCAACAGCAGATCGATCGTCCTGTCCGCGCTGAACATCGCCCCTCGGACCTCCCAAATCGATGTTGAATTTTCTCGAATTTTCACAGAGGAACGAGTATTCATCATAACATTTCTTCCATGGCAGGAACGTTTAGAAGCAAGGGAAAAGAAACCTCTAGATCTAGAGGTGATTCCTCCATGGCGGCACAACGAAGAAAGAGGGCAACTAGGGTTTCAATTTGGGGCTTTTTCCCAAATTTACAAAAACCAACGTGGCAGACAGATATCAGTAAAGCTGGAAGAAGACGTGGCAGTGCCGTTAGCCATCTCACCAAAAAAATTAACGTCCTCCAAAATCAGGGACTAAACATATATGTTTCTATACTAGGAGGACCAAATGTCATCAATGTTTCATGCAGAGACTAAACCCAAAAGTCAGTAAAACTTTAGGGACTAAAAGCATATTTGACCCTTTAAAAAAATGGATAATGATATTTAGACAACATTTTTTTGACAACATTTGAACATTGATTGCGTGTCCATCTGTGATTGGTCAAAAATTACTCTACAATCAATAATAATAATTATAAACATTATTGTGGAGTAATTTTTGACCAATCACAGATTGACACGTAATCAATGTTTAAATGTTGTCAAAAAAATGTTGTCTAAATATCATTATCTAAAAAAAAATCAAAAACCTGTAAAACCAAAAGTTATGAAATTAGTTTCTTCAAGTAGTATATAAATATTGTTATAATAGTAATATATATATATATATATATATATATATTACTTTTTATTATATTAATTTTGCTAGATGTATATTAAATCAATGCAACTATCTGACTATTTTCTTCTTCCAAGTTTTTTTAATAGACATAATTTAAAATATACAACAAGTCAAATTTTGAGTCCGTCTACAATATAATTTTTAAAAAGAAAAAATATCTTTAACAATTCTTTTTTGACAATGACAGTTTGTAATTGGTCCGTTTCAAATATTTTTTTAAAATAAATTCAAATAGAGTAATAAAATAGTGAGACGTTTCCTGTTGTAAAAAAGTTGTTAAAAAAAATTATTAAAATATTATTGTCCAACATGTTTCACTTTAACCTACTCGGTTAGTTTTTCTCTTTAATTTTTTTTAAATAGTTTAATTGATATTGATTGACAAATTATTCACCTGCATATTAAAACAAAATTTCTAAATAATTTTAATTTATACTTGGTACTGCAAAACGAGTCATGAGTTTATGTTGCAAGAATTTCATACAACAATGAATCTCATGTCACATGTAACTAATCATGATTATTAATAATCTATAAGTCAAATTATTATTAACATAACTTAATTACTTCTTACAAATATAACTTTATGTCTTCATAAAAAAAAAATCTATCTTTCCCAACAAATATATTTTATCTAACATTAATCCAACGACATAATGAAAACAATTAATAATGTTCTCAAATAAAATTTTGATTATGCAAACTAATATGTTTTAGATGCATTATAAATACATAATCTCTTTCAAAGTTGTTATTATAAATATAAAAATAAATATAAATAATTGTTATAATTTTATTATTTCAGTTTTTATTTATTTCTTAAATAATTTTTATTTTAGATAATTATTTTTGTATAAAAATCAAAAGGATGGTTAAATTAAAAAAAAAAAATCAAACTAAAAAGCATACTTAAAAGATAAAATTAATTAAAAATATTAAAAAATGTACATAAACATTAAAAGATTACTATTTCTATAGAAGAAAGTAATGTTATTTGAATTTTAGGTAAGACGATATTAGAGATGGTTGGAATGGATACACGAAACCTAAATTACGCTCCTTTAATTTAGGCTTAAACCTTCTCTTGGTCCTAATATTTGTGTGAAAATATCAGTTTGGTCCTCAAGTTTTGAACTGTCTCAATTGAGTCATAATTTTTGTAAAAATGCACACATTTTACCCCAACCGTTAACTAATCTCAAACGGCGTTAAGTTTAGCTGACGTGTTGGCTTAATCCCTTCTTAGTCCTCGTATTTGTGTGAAAATCTCAGTTCGGTCCTCAAGTTTTGAACTGTCTCAATTGGGTCATAATTTTTGTAAAAATGCACACATTTTACCCCAATCGTTAACTGATCTCAAACGACGTTAAATTTAGCTGACGTGGTAGCCAGAGGACATGCTAACGTGTATTATTTAATTATATGAATTATTTTTTAAAATAAGCAGTGTTTCATGTGACACAATGTCTATTATTTAGTTTATTTGAATTAGAAATTTTATTCATGTCTCTGAGAATCAGGGATTTTACACAGATTATCTCGTCGGCTCAAAAAATAAAGTCACCAGAAAACTCGCGTAACCAGTGCAGTCAGTCTCACAGCCTTTTCTGCAAATGAACCAACTTGGTTACCTATAGGTTCAACACCAACCTTTAAGCTATTTATTCCACTGATAGCAGAAGATAACTGTTGCACAGTGAGATCAGTTAGCGATTGGGGTAAAAT
>NC_028356.1:6762065-6765434 GCF_000741045.1 Vigna radiata var. radiata | reverse complement strand
TGATTTTGAGTCATTTTCATGATTTGAGCATCATTTACGGTTTTGTCTTAGTCATGTCTAAACATTTGCTGTTTTTGTCATTAAATCCGGTTTTCAACCAAGTTTTTGTATAACTAAAGTGTTTTGGGATTGGCTACACCGATTAAGAGCAGTGAACTACCAAGAGTTGAGTTCAGGTGTTTGGAATTGCCATCCATTTCAGATCTGTACTGGATCTACTTTGCTGTTTTGAGAAAATTGTTGTTGCAGCTTCACTGTTCATTTGGTAACAATTCTGTTACTGTTTTATTGAGCTGCAATTTCTGAGTCAATGTTTGAATCAATTGGAACGTGAATGTGTGTTGATTTCCAGTGCTTTTCCATGTCAAAATGCAGTAAACCGATCTGCACATCATCATTGTTAAAATTCTGCATAATTGAGTAAGAGTGGTATTAGATCATTGCCATTCATCTTTAAAAGTGTTTCTGCTATTTTGAGCAGCTTTCAATTACCATTTGCAACTTATCTGAACTGCTTTTAACTCAGAATTAAGACCACATTGCATTCTGACCATTTGAGTTGTGAAATTGAGTTGAAAATAGAACTGCACTAGTCATTTTCTGGTATATGCTGTTTTTGACCATTAAATTCGATTCAACAAGTCTAAAATCACTATTGGCACATGTTTGAATCATTGCATTGCATAACTAGTCAGTTNTGTACATTTGGTATCTGGTACTAGTCCAATTTTTTGCTCCAAACTGTTGTGACCGAGAGTTCTGCACTGAATTGTCAATCTGCATTGCATAATTTTGTTTGAATCAAAAAGAGTGGATGTAGCAAAAGCCTTGGTCCATAAAATAGCAAAAGAAACATTCAAAAGAAGTTGTTAAACATTAAAAGGCATAACTGAACCAGTGCATCTCAATTTTGAAATTTGTCCTGCACATTTGCTTGTTGCTGTCAACATTTGCAGATTCACTGAGACATTTTATCCAACAGTTTGATCCACTTTCATTGCATAGCTATTTCGTGTTTGATTCTGGGTTCTGGTCTTTTCTTGTGTTTTAAATCTGATCTAGAGCTATTGGTAGGTTCAATTTGTGTGCCAGCCTTTCTAAGTTGCTTTTTATTGCTTGTTTTGATTGACTTTCTTAGTTTTGTCTACTTCACACGTGCATGCTGATCTGCTGTTCCTAATTGGATATTTTCTTTGCTTTCTTCATCTATTCTAGAGTTGTCTTAGGCAATAGACCTGCTGTGCTTTCATTGCTTCAAACTGTCCTGCTTGTCTCTAGTGTCTGTCCTTTACTGTGAACTTAGCATAGCCAATCTGGTTTGAGAAGCATGTTCACTCTTTGGTTTCTGGAAATTTGGAAAGAGGTTTGTGTGCTTGGTAGCATCTTAGGTGGTGGTGGTTTGAAAGACTATCCAGCCTTGTACTGACAAGGGAGAATCTCCCTTCCAAACCTTTCATCTGTGTGTTTAAAAGTTTTTAAGAGAAGCCTTGAGTGACGTGAGATTTGTAAGGCTGTTTTAGCCTACTTTTCCTTGGCAATTTGTGAGAGAAAGTTGATCTTTACTTAACTGTTGCTCACTGTTTTGGATTGTTCATGGTGCAGGAAAGGAAAATTGGAGTAATCACATTGGAGCAGCTGTAATTGTGTGCATTCAAACTGTCATTGCATTAAGATTGAAAATTGTTTGCTGAATTTAGTGAAATATCAAATGTTTGAATGTGATCACTGATTTCATGATTTGATTGAAATTGTTAAATCTGTATTGAGTTTTGATTAGAAGCATTTTTCTTTCTTTGCTGAAAACGTCATTCAAATTATATTAGGAAAACAGCTTCACCTTTCAGTTTTATCAGAGTGCTTGATTGCATACCCTTGCATGCCATACAGTTAGCTGTGCATAAACTGATTTGTGAATCAACTTGTGTTACTTCCCACTTTCTGAAATGCATCACAATACTCTTGTCCAGATTGTTTGATCTAAGTCTGATGGTATCACGTCATTTTCCTTCATTGGATTGATCAGAGTTTTAATCAGCTGTAATGGGTGTTACAATCAGTTTAGTTCAGTTTTGATTTGCATGCATTTGCATCTGGTTTAACATCCATGTGTATGTGTATTTTGCTGGAAATTGGTATGTCTTTGTGTGCATANCTGAATTGTTGGGGTTATTAGCTTGAACANGAGTTTAAATTGATTATGCAGTAGNAGAAACATTGCTCTTAGGAGTCTTGAACTAAAGGGAAGTTGCTTAGCTATCTTGCTCCTGTTGGTTTAATCTGTTTCTGTGTTAGCTTTCTAATTTGTTGGAGATTGTGTTTTGCTGAATTGNTGTGACTTTTATTGCAGTTCATTCCTGGAACNTAAAATAACTCATTTATCTGCACTNAATCAAGACAGAGGAAGGTTGGACAACAAGCTGTTTGAGTAGTTAACATCAAGAATGAGGCCGTGAACTTTCTACAGAGTTGGAACAAGACCAAGAAAGGGAGGACTCTTTTATATTGTTAAATTTCATCCTCTTGATATCTATGTAGACAAGGAACACTAATTCAGATTGTGGTTATATGTGTTGCAAAATTGGATTGCCAGAATTACAATCAGAAGCAAGCAAGGAAGGACCATAAGCTGTCAGGAAGCAAACTAGGCATGTGAATATTTTGGGCACAATGGACCGAGACCGTAGCATCCTTGGGTTGAAGCAGAGACTAGTAGCATAATTTTGTAATTTTTTTTATTTTTTTCCTTGTATTTGATGGGTTTGTGTCAGCCCAATGTCTGTTAGTTTTATTTTCTGGTTTGTAAAGGGCCTTTTATAAAGTCCGAGTATTTGGAAGAGTCCTTGGTGCTTTTTCCAGATCTTAGCAACTTTAATTGCTTTCATTGTAGCATAGCTAGACATAGGAGTATGCATGTGTTTGATTTTCACGTGTAGGTGTGACTTTTGTCACATTAGAGTCCGTACGTTTTTAGGGGTTCTTAGAGTCCGTTAAAAGCAAAAATGTCTTGTTATAGGTCTTCTAGTTCATATAGGGTGTCTAGTTTAGATAATGTTGATGAACAGTTTAAACAAGCTAGGAATCTCTCATTCTTTGGTAAAGACATAGGTGCATTAACATACCTAGCTTGGGAAAAGGAGGTTGATAAAATAGATCCTTGGTTTTATAGAGAGAATCAATCTTATGTTGTTAGCCTTTATCTCTCTAAGTTAGAAGAACATGCAAGAGAGTGGTGGGATGAAAGACAATACCATGTTAGGAAAGGTAGAAAGTCCACCATTAGGGATTGGAGTGAATTGAAAGCTTGCATGAGAAGAAAGTTTGTGCCTTCAAGCATTAAAAGAAACCTAGAACTAATTAGAGATTGCATTG
>NC_028356.1:6628021-6760685 GCF_000741045.1 Vigna radiata var. radiata | reverse complement strand
TTTTCCACCGATTGATTTTCGATTTCCACCGTTCAATCGTTGTCTTGAACCGATTAATCGGTTCGTTTGAGTCACCTCACCATTTCTAGGGTTTCTTTGTCTCAGATTAGGGTTCTAGTGAGTGGATCTCACTTTTGGTCCGATTAGGGTTTAATATTGTTTCCTCCTTCAATTATCATCATTCCGCTGCATCGTTCGTCGTCGGAGAAGCTTCGCCGGAGTTGAATCGCGCCTTCGATCTCTTCGCGGAGCTACTCTTCCATCAGATTTTCACACAAATACGAGGACCAAGAAGGGATTAAGCCAACACGTCAGCATACCACGTCAGCTAAACTTAACGCCGTTTGAGATCAGTTAACGATCGGGGTAAAATGTGTGCATTTTTACAAAAATTATGACCCAATTGAGACAGTTCAAAACTTGAGGACCGAACTGAGATTTTCACACAAATATTAGGACCAAGGGAGGGTTTAAGCCTTTAATTTATTTTATGACTTCTAACAAATTAGATAAATAAGTTGATTTTTTTTAGTTTAATATCTATTTTGGTCCCTCTTTTCGGGATTTGTTTAAAATGGTCCTTCCTTTTTTTAAAAAGTTCACTAAAGTTCTATTTTTTTTGCAAAAACTGTGCAAATTAGTTCTTTTTGCTAACTGCGTTAATTCTGCTAACGGCAAAACTGCCAGCTGGCAAATATTTGATGACTTGTACAAATAAAATTCGTTTTAGTCCTCATATTGGTTTAAAAATGTTTATTGTGGTCCTCGTGTTGGTTTTTAAATGTTTATTATGGTCCCCCTTTAAAAATGTTTATTGTGGGTGTTTTAGCAGCATGCAGCCATATTGGAATGCTCGATCAAGCATTCAACTACTTAGAGACAGGAAGCAGCTTCACAAATTTGTATATGGAAAATGCTCTTGTGGAAATTTTTGTGGTTTTCTCTAAAAGCAGCCGCTAAAATTTCATGTGTTGCAATCCAAAACTGAAGAGTTCTTTTTTCACATCTCCAAACTTACTAATATAACACGTGAAACTAATAAACTTCAAATTATTGTGATTATAGTTTCCCAAAAAGTTAGCACATGGATGACCATAATAAACATTTTTAAACCAATACGAAGACTACAATAAACATTTTTAAACCAATATAAGGACTACAACGAATTTTATTTGTACAAGTCATCAAATATTTGTCTGCTGGCAGTTTTGCCGTTAACAGAATTAATGTGATAACAAAAAGGACTAACTTACACAATTTTTGCAAAAAGTAGGACTTTAGTGAATTTTAAAAAAAAGGAAGACTACTTTGAGCAAAACTCCAGAAGAGAGAACCAAAATAGGTATTAAACATTTTTTTTTTTTTTTTAGCAATGAAGCGTTTCCCAGTGTCGTTTCCGATTGGGAGGATCGTGTGAGTGGTGGAAGCGGTGGTGGCCGTAGCTTCATTCTGACGCCATGAACACTATTATCTGCCACCGCCTAAGGCTAAGTCCAAAACTTCTTCTCTATTCTTTCCCCAAACCCTCTTTCTCGTTCTCAACAACCACTTCCGATTCTGTCTCCTTCACCATATCCTACCTCACCAACACCTGCGGCTTCACACCAGAGGCTGCACTGAAACTATCCAAACGACTTCGTTTCAACACCGCCCAAAAACCCGATTCCGTCTTCTCCTTCTTCCAAACCCACGGTTTCTCCGCCCCCCAGATCCACCGCATCCTCAGGAAGTGCCCCGAACTCATGGTATGCGACCCCACCCGAAGGCTTCTCCCCAAATTCAACTTCTTGACCTCCAAAGGTGTTTCTCCTTCCGACGTCGTTTCCATTGTCACTAAGAACCCCCGTTTCCTCTGTCGCAGCCTCGAAAACTGCATCTTCCCCACCTTCCAACTCCTCCGAAGGTTCTTTCCCTCCGACCTCAGGGCCCTCACTGTTTTCGTCGCCTTTCCCTCTGCCATCGGCCACTGTCGCATGGCATCAAACGTTGAAAGGTTGCTCAACGCCGGAGTCGCGCACGTCGGCATTCGGCACTTGCTATCCACTCGGTCTTTTGTTCTCTGCTCCAACCTGAGAACCCTTTTGGAGGAAGTGAAGCTGTTGGGGTTTGACCCTCTGAAGGTAACCTTCACTGTTGCCCTTCAGGTCAAAATTACTGTTCCGAAACCCCTTTGGGTTGCCAAAGTCGACGTGTTGAAGAAATGGGGTTGGTCTGAGGATGAGGTTTTGGTTGCGTTTAGGAAACACCCTGCAATGATGCTCTGTTCCATGGAGAAACTTGATGCCCTGACGGGGTTTTGGGTGGGTCGGCTTGGATGGGATCGTTCTGAGCTTATTGCGTACCCTTGGTTGTTTAGCTACAGTTTGGACAAAAGACTCGTTCCGAGGGCTTTGGTTCTGCAGCATCTTCTCTCCAGAGGATTGGTGAAGAAGGATGCTTGCATCTCCACCCTATTTTGTAAGTCTGATCAGGAGTTTCTGAAAAAGTATGTGAGATCTTTTAAGGAGGAAACACCCTGGTTACTAGAGCTATATCAGAAGGGACAGGGAGCATCCTAGCATCTGGTTGTTGAGATTTAATTTAACTCATGCACATACATACAGGTGATTGATCCAGGAGAGCAAAAGGTGTTGTTGTTAGAGAAAGCCTTTGCAGGTAATATTTATATTGATTCTCATTAATCCTTCTTGTGAGTTTTTTTCATTCTATGTATTATTTTTCAATGATGCATACCTTCATGAATTGTGGGATTGGAATGTTGCTTAAATTTGTAGCCTTTTCTTAACCTGTTGAGCACGAGAGCGAGAGGCTATGCAAATCAAATTTTTTTCTACTATTCCAATTCCTCCTGAAAATAGAACTATGAAATATCAGAAATGCATGTGTCCTATGCAAATCTGGGTGATTGAATGGTTTCTCTGAGATATTTTTTTAACAAATTTTGTTGTTAAAAGCTTTTTGGATACTCTATACAGTATTCCTTCTGGATTTTCTCTTGCCAAATGAACGCTGATTTTGTCATGAATTTGAAGAAAGGTTATTAGGACTGCTACTGTTTTGTGTGGAAAAGGAGAATAATTTGCATCATGTTGTTTCGTTGAATACTGCTTTGAAGAAATGATCCTGATCACGTTTATTATTAAATATGACAATAAGAACACTAATATATTAGCTATCTGATTGGTAATGAGAAAATGAGCAAGGTGCGAGGTATTTTCAAAAGGCAAGATGACAAAACAGAACCAGAAGCACCCAACACTGAAAGCAGGCAAAGGAATAAGGGAACAAATTCTCAGTGAATTGAGAGAGAAAGGATGAAACCCAAAATCCTTTAAAACAGTTACCAGTGCTATAACTTAGTTTTGACATAATTATTTGTTCTTTAAAGTTCTCTCTTCTTATTCTTTAGAATATTTTCCCCTATTCCTAATAACATTTTGTTTACTATATTCGGTACATAATTCATTATAGGTTCTTTAAGCGCCCATAAAATTGAGTTGTAATAAGATTACTTAGATTTTCTGCTGCAATTGTCCCTGTCCATCAAGATGTCAATACATATTTCTGTTATAAGATGGAAACTGCAGCAGATAGAAAAACTGCAACCTAGATAGAATGTGAAAAAAGCATCAGAAAGAAGAAACGGAAAGGGGAACCAAAGGAGAATAGAAGAACGAAAGAAGAAACAAGAAAAGGAAAAAATTGATAAAGACAATGATTTAGAATTGCACGGTAAACAGCAAAAGAAAATTGCTTAGTTCAGTATAAGCATAAAACGGAGAAAACAGTAAAGCGCTTAGCTATAAACATAGGCATTCAGAATTAAGAATTATGATAGCCTCAAGTTGGGAGTAATTATTGAGCATTCCCAACTTGAAATATAACCGTGTGGAATATTGCTGTTGCTGTTAAAATTGATGGGCTTTAGTAATATGTGGAATATTGAAATTGTACACTAATATGTATATCATATGGGCTAGTGCTTTATGCAAAGATAAATGTTATCTTTGTTGCTTTCGCTTTTGCTTTTCACTAGAGATAAAATTAAAATTAACCTAACTCTTGCAATGATAAATTAATCGAAGCTTTTAAAAGAGATAAAAATTTATTTTGAGATATCTGTCTTAGAGATTAATCTACCAGTTTTCAATAATAAAGTACCCTAAAGAAAAACAGAATACACTATATATTATAAACACACACGCATATTAATTCTTAAATTTTGTCAAGTTTTCATTTCAAAGTAGTCGACACTACTACATTTGTGTTAGGATGAAAAAAAAAAAACTGAGAATTTAGAAATTTTGAATTAAATAAACTTCGGCAGTGAAATATATAATAAAGTCTAAAATAAACTAACACTAAAATCTAAAATAATTAGCAATAAAGTCTAAAATATAATTTTAAATCTTAAACAACACTAGCTAAAAAACGAATAATAATATTTACGTATTATTTGTATGTATTTAGTGATTGTATTGATTATTAACCTTTTATGGACAGAAGATCCAATTCAAAGGTATTGAGCATTGATTCTAGCTCCTCTTTAAAAGTTTTCATAATAAATTGGAAAAAAAACCTTGGTGAACACACCTTTCTGTCTCACCTCTAACCTTAACTGTACGATAGCAATGATGATAATTAACAAAACAACAGAAATTAATAGTTATCAAAATTTGAGAAACTATTATGCTAACATAAAAAGATAGGATTATTTAATTAATATCAATCATACCATTTACATTCTTGTTAATTATCTCTGTTTGTAATAACCAACAGTATAAAAAAAAATAAAAAAACAAATCTAAAAATATTTTTTCTAATTATTATAAGAATATTAAAAATATTTTTATCCTATTAATCTTCTATTGACAATCATTAATTTAACCATAAGTAATCTCATTCAAATAAGTACCTATTTGCAGCAATTAATTTAATCATGAAATTAAACTCGGTCAAATATAATTCCAAAATCTATAGTAAAAGTAAATAATACAATGAACAATTATATATGTAAAAAAGAAGAGGCATGAAAGTAATCAACAAAAATTATAATATAAAAAATTTGGTTGATATGTTGTAATATTTTGTAAAATATATAACCATTTTGTTAAAGTATTTTCGCCGCAGGTAAAATTAAAATGTATAAAAAAAATCATTAGAATAAGTTTACATTTTAACAACTTGACATGGGAAATTTAATAAAAAATCATATTAAAAATCGCTAGAGGTATGGACTGAATATCCGATCTTGTGGTTAAGAGCCACGCGCTCTAACCAAGCGAGCAATTCCAGCTGGTTAATTGAAGGAAGTATCCCTATCAATACAAATATAACTGAAAATATGACTTCATTGTTAAAAGATTTGAATAGTTTATGTGGAATATTGATAAGAAGATAGTATTTACAATTGAACAACGTTGTAAATAAATCATTTGAAAAAAACAAACCAGTTTCAATTCTTGTAATTATTCATGAAAAAAATATTTATATACATTTTGTATCTTATGAACATATTTTCTTTTAAATTTTAAAACAAAAAGTTTTTTTTATCCTTATGTATTAGAGTTAAAAAAATAATAAATATATTGTATGGACGACTGATCTATGTTTACCAGTTGGTCAACCATCTAAGAAATCAATTCCTATAAAAATTACAACTAGTCGAACGACCTAAAATGATCTCATTTTTTATTAACAAGGTAAAAACATATTTAACAAATATTATACCACAATTGAGTATGTGATTACATTTATTGAATATATAATACTTAACTATAACATCCGATCGGTAATTAAAAATTAATTTGAGCGTCGGAGACTTTTAGTAAGGAATCACTATTCGAATTTAAACTCTACTATAGAAGACTTGATAAAAATAAAAGAAAACTAAAACAAAATGAAGAGAAGTGATAAGATCAAATTATGAAGAGATAGTTCTCAATCTTACATATTGAAACAATAAACCAAATTAATCACTTTATAAAGTAAGAGTTTAATGTATTCGCCAAGTGTTTACACGTTACAAGTCATATAAAACACTCTTTATACTATTAGTTGTTTTGTTATGTTGGAATCTGTTATTTTTTAACTTCTTACTGATAGCATATACATTTCTGTATATATAAACTACATCAATGTAGTTTCAATGCTAATAATAGACACTTTTAAGTCTTCACTTCACTTCTAATTCTCCAATAGAATTAGTATCCAAAGCCAAGTTCTAAAAGAATTCTACAAGCTTCAGAAATCACGATTGTAATGTGGCTAGTCAAAGTGGTTGGAGCGGAGAAGAGAAAAAGGTTGTTAAGACTTGAGTTCTTGGTCAAAGACTGAGTGTTTGAGGTATGACGAGAAGTGATATTTCAACGACTAATCTTCCAATACTCATAAAAAAGAATTGGAATAGATGGAGCACATAGATGAGAGTGTTGTTCAAATTTCAAGATGTATGTGATGTTATTGAAGGAGATGGTCAAGAACTTGATCTTGGTGCATAAGAAGATCAGAAAGTCATAGCCAAGAGGAAAGACAACAAGGCATTGTTCATTATTCATCAATGTGTTGATGATGCCCATTTTGAGAAAATCCAAAGAGCGGTTACTACCAGAAAAGCCTGGAGTATATTGGTTCAATGCCATGCAAGACGGGAAAAGGTCAAGAAAGTGAAGCTCCAAACCCTTAGGAGGCAGTATGAGCTACTGCAAATGGAGGACAAAGATAAAGTTGGTGAGTATTTTAACAAAATTCTAACCATCATAAATCAAATGAAAGGGTGTGGAGAGTCTATCAATGATCTTATGATTATTGAGAAAATCACGAGGTCATTACCACAAAAGTTTGATTACATAGTGGTTGCGATAGAAAAATCAAAAGATCTTTTCAAGATGAAGATCGAAGAGCTTCAAAGTTCGTTAGAAGCACATGAAATGAGGATGGTTGATAGGAATCCTATCAAGAATGATGAACAAGCCCTAAAAGTACACCATTCTAGAAATAACAAGAAGAAGAAGCAAAAGAAGTGGAAAGGGAAATGTACAAAAGGAAATTAGAAGGCTGATAAGGCCAAAGATGATCATGATGACAAGTCTATATCAATGGAGAAGAGTGGAAGGTTAGAGAAGAGTTACCAAAAGAAGGATAAAAGAAGTGTCGAATGCTTTAATTGTCACAAGTATGGACATTACTCTTATGAGTGTTATGTTGATAAGGGAAAGCATAAGAAATATCAAGGAAAGGAAGCTTACGTTGCTCAAGAAGGTTCAGATTCAGAGCCACTAACCCTGATGGTAACCACTTCTGCTGAAAGTTCTAGTTCTCATGTTGATTTGTTGTACCTAGATTCTGGATGTTCAAACCATATGACATGCCACCAAGAATGGCTGATCAATTTTGATGCTACGAAGAAAAGTAAAGTGAAGTTTGCCAATGATAGTACTTTGAAGGTGGAAGGAATGAGAGATGTCGTGATTTGAAGGAGGAATGGTTCGCATGTTGTAATCACTGGTGTACTACTTGTTCCTGCCATGAAGTGTAATTTATTGAGCATTGATCAATTGATTCAAAGAGGGTTTAAAGCAGTGATGAGAGATAACAAAGTTGAGTTATTGGATGTTAGCAAGAACCTAATCTTGAGAAGCAAGATTTCTAAGAACAAAACGTTCCAATCAATATGAAAGTAGTGAAGAGTTATGAGTGTATGGCTTCAGAAGGTTAGTGATGAAAGCTGATTGTGGCATTTGAGGTATGGTCATTTGAACTTTAAGAGTTTGCAACAACTTGATATGAAGGAAATGTTTCTTGGATTACCTGACATCACACTACCAGAAAAAGTATGTGAAACTTGCTTGGCTGGGAAGCAGACAAAGAGATCATTCAAAACACATATGAACATGAGAGCAAAGGACTGCTTAGGAGTGGTTCATTTAGACATTTGTGGTCCAATTGAAGTTCCTACAATTGCTGGAAATAGGTACTTCATTGCGTTTATTAATGAGTACAATAGAATGATTTGGGTGTATGTGATTAAGACGAAGAGTTGTGCACTAGAAATCTTTATAAGATTTAAAGCTCATGTTGAAAGAGAAAGTGGAAGACAGTTGAAGATTCTCAGAACAGATAGGGGAGGAGAATACACCTCCACTGCCTTTGAGAGCCACTGCCAAGAGTGTGGAATCACTCATGAGATCATCGCACTATACACTCCTCAGCATAACGGGCTTGCAGAGAGGAGGACATGATGATTCTTAATATGGCTAGGAGTATTATAAAAGAGAAAGTGTTGCCATAAAAACTGTGGGGGCGAGGCAGTGTCCACAACTGTTTATCTCCTTAGCAGATGTGCAACGAAGAAATTAGAAGGGAAAGTGCCATTTGAAGCGTGGACGAGCAAGAAGCCAAGAGTTGGCCACTTTAAGGTGTTTGATTCACTCGCTTTTGTGCATGTCCCTGACCAACGAAGATCAAAGCTGCAGGATAAGAGTGAGGCAATGATATCCATTGGTTATCACTCTATTGGAGCTTATAAGCACTTTTCGATCAAAGTAAAGAGAAGGTTGTCTTGAGCAGAAACACAATGATCCTAGAGGATAGGAGTTGGAACTAGAAACAAAAGCACACCAGTCTTGTGAAGACTACAATGCTTGGTGATAATACCATCTCAGTAGATCCAAGGACTACCTTTGGGAACAATGGAGGAGTGCAAAATTGTGAAAATGGTAGACTACGAAGACAATGCATGTTACCATAAAGGTTTGGTGATTGTGAAGTGTATGCAGATACACAGATTGGTGATGAAGGGGATTTTATTCATATGGCCTTGTTTGTAGGAGTAGAACTAATAAATGAAGTCAAAGCATTAAAGGAGTCGGTATGGAGAAATGCAATGAGGGAAGAAATTGATTCAATTGAGAAAAATGGAACTGGGAAACTTATTGATCTTCCAACTCAAAAGAAGAGTATTGGAGTTAGGTGGGTGTTCAAACAAAAGTTGAAGCTTGATGGATCAATCCCCAAGCATAAAGCTAGATTGGTTACAAAGGGCTTCCTTCAAAGGCAAGGTTTTGATTTCATTGAGGTGTTTGCACCAATAACACAAATAGAAACCATTCAGCTGGTGATTGTTGTGGCATGCGCAAGATGTTGGCCTTTGTTCCAGCTTAATGTGAAGTCAACATTTCTGCATGGTCCTTTGGAGAAGAAGGTGTATGTCCAACAACCACCTAGATTTATTAACGAGGGTAGAGAATACCAAGTCTACAAGTTGTAGAAGGCTTTATACGAATTGAGGCAAGCTCCCAGAGCCTGGAATAAACGTATTGATTCATTCTTGATTAAGCTCAAATTCACTAGTTGCATTCTTGAACATGGTGTCTATCTGAAAGGAAGGCACAATAGAAGATTTGTTGATCATCTATTTTTACGTGGATGATATGCTCATCACATGATCCAATTTAGACCACATAGAAGTGTTTAAGAGAGTAATGCATACAAAGTTTGAGTTGACTGACCTGGGTAGGTTGAGCTATTTTTTGGGTATGGAGTTCACTTACACATCAATGCAGTTTCAGTAGAGCCATTTCTAATTCTCCAATTCACTTCCAAATCTCCAATATATACTACTAATTAAATAAAATATTGGATAATATAATTGTAGTATAGAAGGTAGTCGCCCGGTCAGGTATAATTGATGGATGGTCGGTCGGTGAAGCTGAGGGAATTTGGTTGAAATATGGACAATGAAAGAGCGTTAAAGGGAACATTAAAAGGTAGTTAATGGCATCAAAAGCAACATAAATAGATTTAATGAGCGAATATTGCATAAGGAGACAGGGAAGATACAATATTAATAAGCAGTTAATGCTGAGAAGAATACCTATAAATATAATGTTAATGACCAGGTAAAGACACTTTTTTTTTATAATATTCACTTTGACCTCCTTGAGACTAATCCGACTTGGCGTCAGAGTGTTTCTTGCAGGTCACAATTGTTCGGTGTTTCGAGGAGATCTTCAGCAAATAGAGGAACATCGATAGATTGGAGGAAAGAGTGGAGTGTGAATAATCTCAGATCCTACAACCAAAACAATAATACTTGATGAATATGACAATATTCAAAATTGTGATTTAAACAACTTAAAAACCTTTCAAACCAAAATTATGAAATTATTAGTTTATTCAAGTCGTATATAAGTATTGTTCTTATAGTAATATATTGTTTTTTTAACGTTTTATTATATTGATTTTGCTATATTCATATTAAATCAATGCCTTTAATGAACTATGTGACTATTTTCTTTTTACAAGTTATTTTTAATTAGACGTAATTTAAAATATACAACAATATAAAATGATTCTTTTATGTTTTTATTAGTTTTTTTGAGATTATTGAACAGTAATCTAGTTTTAAGCTTCCTAATTTTGGGGCTTTTCCGTGTTTATGTTACCAGAACCCTATATAAAGGATTTCGGCTTTTGTAATAGAAGAAGAAGAGAGAACAATCAAATAATAATGCTGTTTCTTTGCAAATATAATTTTCGTACCTTCAAACGTGTGTTCTACATCTTTATTTTTCTCTTCCCGTTCGTTTGCCACCGCTGTCAACCACGTCGGAGCTCTTCGTCACCATCATCTGTCGCACCGGAGCTTTCATTGGGTTCATGTGTTTCATCTCCATCTCGCAGCTGGCTCGAGGATCTTCGCACCCACCTAACGTTTGTCTTCAGAACGTTTGAGTGAGATATTTTGTCTCACGGTTTTGGGCCATCCACTTTGGGCCTCCTTTTTGCTAAAGATTGGGCCAACACAATTTCTTTATGGTACCAGAGCAGGTCCAGTACCTGTTCTGCCATTGTTTTCTACTGCATATATCTCTGGTTCTTGATGTTTCTTCGTTTCTTTCAATCTTTCTTGCTGACATGGAGAAAACGGACCAAACCAACAACCCCTCTAGTCCCTACTATCTGCATCCAGGGGAGAATCCCAACACATCCCTCATTTCTTAGGTCCTCAATGAGTCTAACTACACTTCCTAGAGTAGAAACATGAGAAGAGCACTTCTTTCCAGAAACAAACTGAAATTTATAGATGGAGAAATAAAAAGGCCTCAAAGAAATGATAGTCTTTTTGATTCTTGGGAAAGAAGCAACATGATGGTGTTATCTTGGATCACCAAAACACTTTCACGTCAAATAACAGAGAGTGTGATATATGTTAAGAATGCTCAAGAACTTTGGGAGGCATTAAAAGAAAGATTTTCCAAAGGGGATCACTTCAAATTCTCATATTTATTACAAGAAATTCACTTCATCAGGCAAGGTGAAAGAAGCGTAAAACAGTATTTTACTGATTTGAAGATATTGAGGGAAGAATTGGAATTTCTTAGACCTATTCCTAGTTGCAAAATTCCTTGCAGCTGTGATTTATCTAAGGCTTCACACAGATACAGAGACATGGAGCATGTCATATGCTTTCTAAAAGGCTTGAATGAATGCTATAATACAGTTAAGACTCAAATATTGCTTATGGAACCTCTACCCAATATTAATCGTGTGTTTTCACTCATCATACAACAAGAAAGACAGAGTTCTAATCAGAATGATAGCAAAATATTGGCTAACACCGCAGAGAAACAGAATCAATGGAAAAATAGTCAAGGGTGGAGAGGTTATGGACGAGGAAATCCACCAGAAGTCAAGGAAGAGGGAGAGGAAGAAATCCCAACTATGGGAAACAATGTTCCCACTGCCACAAAATGAATCACACCGTAGATGAATGTTATTCCAAACATGGGTATCCACCATGGTACAAGAAAAATGATAACAATGGTGAAAGTGGTGCTGGACAGAATGAATGGGGTTCAGCCAACGCTTGCTCAACATCTGCTGGAACACAGGTTGACCAACAAAGTGCTTTTCAAAGTCCTTTCACACATGAACAGATGCAGAAAATACTACAATTACTTGAAAAGGTTGATAGTCCATCTCACAGCATCAGCCAAATACAGAAAAGCAACATAGAGAACACACAAGGTATGTTCTCTTGGATTATAGATACAGGGGCCACTGATCATGTGACCCATGACAAGAATCAATTCACTACTTTCTATAAGATCACTCCCATATCTGTTAAATTGCCTAATAGTTTTGTTGTCACTACCTATTATGCAAGGACCATACATTTCTCTAAAGATTTTGTGATTTTTAATGTTTTATATATACCTGAATTCACTTTTAATCTCATATCTTTTCAAAGCCTAACTAGAGATATAAATTATACCCTAACTTTCTCTTCTAAGATGTGTGAAATTCAGGACAATTCTACATTGAAGATGATTGGATATGCTAGTGTGTGCAAAGGACTTTACCACCTACAATCTTTTGGAAGAAATCTGAATTCCAGTTGTATTTTCTCTTATGAACATGAAAATGTAAATTTATGGCATTGTAGACTAGGTCATCCTGGACATAAAGTTGTTGAAAAATTGTGTAAAACTTTTCCTTACATTCAGACTACTACAGATAATGCTTGTGACATTTGTCACTATGCTAAGCAACACAAATTACCTTTTCCTAAGAGCAATTCCTTATCTGCTAACTGTTTTGACATGATTCATTGTGATACATGGGGTCCTATCTCTATTCCCTCTATACATGGACATAGGTACTTTCTTACTATTTTTGATGACTATAGTAGGCACACTTGGGCTTTTCTCATGCATAATAATGGCCAAACCAGAGAACTCGTACAGGTTTTTATCATAAAAATCAAGACTCAATTTAATAAAACCATTAGGGTCATTAGGACTGACAATGGTCCTGAATTTAATTGCATTAATACCTATAATTCTCATGGAATTGAACATCAAAAGAGTTGTGTTGAAACCCCACAACAAAAATTTTGTTGTGGAGAGGAAACATCAACACATATTAAATGTTACTCGTAGCCTAATTTTTCAATCCAATGTTCCTCATATATACTGATCCTATGCTTTATCCCATGTTGTGTTCTTGATTAATAGATTACCTTCCCCTGTTATTAAAGATAAAACACCTTTTAAACTCTTACATAATGATCCACCCACCTATCTTGATTTAAAGGTTTTTGGTTGCCTATGCTTTGCTTCTACCTTGGAAAGCAACAAAAACAAACTTGATCTTAGAGCTAGAAAAGGTATATTCCTAGGATACAAAAGTGGGGTAAAAGGGTATATAGTTCTGCACATTAATAGCATAGAAATAATTATAAGTAGAAATGTTATTTTCTATGAAGATATATTTCCCTATAAAGATAAGCAGGAAGGGAGAAACAATCATAACTGCGAAAAGGACAATGTGTTTTTCCTTGATGAGATAGGCTGCAGGCATGAGAAAGATCTTGTTGATGATGAAGGAGGAAACTTGAGCCCTACTCAAGATAATTCCACTGAAAGGAGCTCTGCTGAAGACAATACTATCACCAAAGACAATAATTCCATAGAACAGCAACAAGGAAACAATCAGAGGAGATCTAGTAGAGTTAGAAAGGCTCCTTTTTACCTCAAGAGCTATGTTCAGCAAGGTGATGAATCCCCACCTAGCCATTTGTGTGCCAAGAACGGTTTAAATACTCCTTACCCTATAACAAGTTTTTTTGTCTTACAAATCTCTTTCTAATAAACATTTATAGTATACTCTTGCTATAACTGCTAACAAAGAACCCAACTCCTATGAAGAGGCCAAAAACAGCCCTGAGTAGAATGAGGCCATGCAAAAGGAAATTCGGGCTCTACAAACAAATAGAACATGGTTCTTGACTCAACTTCCTCTAGGAAAGAGATTTATTAGAAGTAAATGGGTCTATAAAATAAAACATAAGGCCGATGGTACCATTGAAAGGTATAAAGCTCGTTTGGTAGCCAAAGGCTACACTCAACAGGAGGGAATAAATTTTCTTAACACCTTCTCTCCTGTTGCCAAGCTTACTTATGTTAGGATGTTGCTCGCCCTTGTTGCCTCTAAAAATTGGTTTCTACATCAACTAGATGTAGACAATGCTTTTCTTCATGGAGACTTGAATAAAGATGTGTATATGGATCGTCTACCAGGCTTAAATGTTGATGTTAAAGGACAAGTTTGCAAGCGAACTAAGTCCTTGTATGGGTTAAAACAAGCCATCAGACAGTGGTTTGACAAGCCACATTCCTGGTTTCTTCTGGATATGTTCAATCTAGATCCGATCATTCTTTGTTTGTCAAGAAGACTCCTACAGAATTCACAGCTCTACTTGTGTATGTTAATGATATTATTTTAACAGGAAACTCTATGAAAGAGATAAATCTCATAAAGAATCTTTTAGACAAGCAATTCCAGATTAAAGATCTGGGAGAACTCAAGTACTTTTTAGGTTTTGAAATTGCTAGATCTAAGAAAGGAATACATCTATGTCAAAGGAAATATGCTCTTGACATTTAATAAAAGCATAACAATAAGGGATTTTGTAATCAGATAATCACATTGTTTCTTTGCAAATATAATTTTCGTACCTTCAAATGCATGTTCTACATCTTTATTTTTCTCTTCCCGTTCGTTTGCCACCACTGTCAGCCACTTTGGAACTCTTCGTCACCGTCGTCTGTCACATTGGAGCTTCCATTGGGTTCATGTGCTTCGTCTCCATCTCACAGCTGACTTGAGGATCTTCACACCCACCTAATGTCTATCTTCAGAACGATTTTGTCTCACAATTTTGGGTCTCCTTTATGCTAAAGACTGGACCAACAGAATTTCTTTAAACATGTTAAATTTTGTCTCCGTCTAAATATATCATTTTTTAAATTTTCAAAATGAACATGTTTTACTCTAACTGAGGGGTAGTTTTTGTCTTTAATGATTTTTTTAAAATAATTTAATTGATATTTATTGACACCTTATTCACCTGCATATTAAAACAAAATTTCTAAATAATTTTAATTTATACTTGGTGCTGCAAAACGAGTCATGGATTTATGTTGCAAGAATTTCATTAAATGAATCTCATGTCACATGTAACTAATCATGATTATTAATAGACTATAAGTCAAATTATTATTAACATAACGTAATTACTTCTTACAAATATAACTTTTTGTTTTCATAAAAAAAATCTATCTTTCCGAACAAATATATTTTATCTAACATTAATCCAAAAACATAATGAAAACAATTAATTATGTTCTCAAATTGATTATGCAAACTAATATGTTTTAGAGGCATTATAAATGCATGATCTCTTTCAAAAATTGTTATTATAAATATAAATAATTGTTATAATTTTATTATTTCAGTTTTTATTTATTTCTTAAATATTTTTTTATTTTAGATAATTAATTTTGTATAAAAATCAAAAGGATGGTTAAATTAAAAGAAAAACAATTAAACTAAAAAACATACTTAAAAGATAAAATTAATTAAAAATATTAAAAAAAAAGGTACATAATCATTAAGGCTGTGTTCTTTTGAGGGAGATGATTTGAATGAATTTGAGTGGATTTGAGGGAGATGATTTGAATGAATTTGAGTGGATTTGAGGGTAATTTTTTTTGTTGTTTTTTTTAGTGGATTTGTGGGTAATTGAGAGTGGATTTGGAAGTAAAGTTTGTAAAAATTAATGTAGGATTTGATTGATGTGAGAGATCAAAAAATTTATTTAATTGATAAAAATTGAAGATTACCAAAATGTCCCTAATTACTAAAGTAATAAAATGATAAATGTTAATATTATATTTAATTATAAAAATATTTATAAAAAGTAAAAAAATTAACGTTAATAATAATAATAATAATAATATATTATTTTATTATTATTATTATTTATTATTATTATTATTATTAATATTCATGCTAAGAATCCATTTTAATCAAATATATTATATTAAGGGTAAAATTGAAATTGTAAATGATTCTTTGCAAATCTGCGCTATGAAGGAAAGATTGGAATTTTGCTTCATCCCGTAAATTCACTCTTTTCATCGCCCGCAAATCAATTAAAGCGAACACAAAATTAATTGGAAATCCATCGTTCCAAATCATCAGCAACAGTGAATCATTTGAAACGAACACGGTATAAAAGATTATTATTTCTATAGAAGAAAGTAATATTATTTGAGTTTTTGGTAAGACGATATTAGTAGAGATGGTTGGAAATGGATGCACAAAACCTAAATTACTGCTCCTTTAATTTATTTTATGATTTCTAACAAATAGATAAAATAAGTTGATTTTTTTCTTACCGCCTTTTTACCAGTGAAGCGTTTCCCCCGTGTCGTTTCCGATTGGGAGGATCGTGAGCGGTGGAAGCGGTGGCGTAGCTTCATTCTGACGCCATGAGCACTGTTATCCGCCACCGCCTAAGGCTAAGTCCAAAACTTCTTCTTTATTCTTTCCCCAAACCCTCTTTCTTGTTCTCCACAACCACTTCCGATTCTGTCTCCTTCACCATATCCTACCTCACCAACACCTGCGGATTCACACCAGAGGCTGCACTGAAACTATCCAAACGACTTCGTTTTAACACCGCCCAAAAACCTGATTCCGTCATCTCCTTCTTCCAAACCCACGGTTTCTCCGCCCCCCAGATCCACCGCATCTTCAGCAAATGCCCCGAACTCATGGTATGCGACCCCACCCGAAGGCTTCTCCCCAAATTCCACTTCTTGACCTCCAAAGGTGTTTCTGCATCCGACGTCGTTTCCATTGTCACTAGGAACCCCCGTTTCCTCTGTAGCAGCTTCGAAAACTGCATCTTCCCCACCTTCCAACTCCTCCGAAGGTTCTTTCCCTCCGACCTCAGGGCCCTCACTGTTTTCGTCGTCTTTCCCTCTGTCATCGGCCACTGTCGCTTGGCATCAAACATTGAAAGGTTGCTCAACGCCGGAGTCGCGCACGTCGGCATTCGGTACTTGCTAAACAGTCGGTCTTTTATTCTCTGCTCCAACCTGAGAACCCTTTTGGAGGAAGTGAAGTTGTTGGGGTTTGACCCTCTTAAGGTGACCTTCACTGTTGCCCTTCAGGCCAAAAGTACTGTTTCGAACCCCCTTTGGGATGCCAAAGTCGACGTGTTGAAGAAATGGGGTTGGTCTGAGGATGAGGTTTTAGTTGCGTTTAGGAAACACCCTGCAATGATGCTATGTTCCATGGAGAAACTTGATGCAGTGACGAGGTTTTGGGTGGGTCGGCTTGGATGGGATCGTTCTGAGCTTATTGCTTACCCTTGGTTGTTTAGCTACAGTTTGGACAAAAGACTCGTTCCGAGGGCTTTGGTTCTGCAGTATCTTCTCTCCAGAGGATTGGTGAAGAAGGATGGTAGCATCTCCACACCATTTTGTAACTCTGATGAGGAGTTTCTGAAAAAGTATGTGAAATCTTTCAAGGAGGAAACACCCTGGTTACTAGAGCTATATCAGAAGGGACAGGGAGCATCGTAGCATCTGGTTGTTGAGATTTAATTTAACTCATGCACTTACATACAGGTGATTAGAGCGAGAGGCTATGCAAATCAAATTTCTTTCGACTATTCGATTTCCTCCTGAAAATAGAACTATGAAATATCAGAAATGCATGTGTCCTATGCAAATCTGGGTGATTACATGGTTTGTCTGAGATGTTTTTTAAACAAATTTTGTTGTTAAAAGCTTTTTGGATACTCTATACAGTATTCCTTCTAGATTTTCTTTTGCCAAATGAACGCTGATTTTGTCATGAATTTGAAGAAAGGTTATCCTTCTTACAGGACTGCTACTGTTTTGTGTGGAAGAAAAGAATAATTTGCATCATGTTGTTTCGTTGAATACTACTTTGAAGAAATGATCCTGATCACGTTTATTATTAAATATGACAATAAGAACACTAATATATTAGCTATCTGATTGGCAATGGGAAAATGAGCAAGGTGCGTGGCATTTTCAAATGGCAAGATGACAAAACAGAACCAGAAGCACCCAATACTGAAAGCAGGCAAAGGAATAAGGGAACAAATTCTTAGTGAATTGAGAGAGAAAGGATTAAACCCAAAATCCTTTAAAACAGTTACCACTGCTATAACTTAGTTTTGACATAATTATTTGTTCTTTAAAGTTCTCTCTTCTTATTCTTTAGAATATTTTGCCCAATTCCTAATAATATTTTGCTTGCTATATTCGATACATAATTCATTATAGGGCCTTTAAGCGCCCATAAAATTGAGTTGTAATAAGATTACTTCTTAGATTTTCTGCTGCAATTGCGACTGTCCATCAAGATGTCAATACATATTTCTGCTGTAAGATGGAAACTGCAGCAGATAGAAAAACTACAACCTTGATAGAATGTGAAAAACGCATCAGAAAGAAGAAACGGAAAGGGGAACCAAAGGAGAATAGAAGAACGAAAGAAGACAAAAGAAAAGGAAAAAATTGATAAAGACAGAATGATTTAGAATTACACGGTAAACAGAAAAAAAAATTGCTTAATATAAGCATAAAACGGAGAAAACAGTAAGCGCTAAGCAAGTTATGCAAGCGCTTAGCTATGAACATAGGCATTCAGAATAAATAGCCTCCCTCAAGTTGGGAGTAATTATTGAGCATTCCCAACTTGAAATATAACTTGCGGAATATTGAAGTTGGTAGAGTTTTTGTTAAAATTGACGGTGGTAGAATTTTGTTAGAATATAAGCTTGTTGAAGATTAGAGTATATAGGAAGAAACTTGATTAAAGTCTTTTTTTTCAAACGATGTGACAATTGATTTCTGTCTTTGGTTCGTTCAAGAAACAATTCATTATAAACGATATGCGTGATAGCTTAATTGTCACAGTAGAGAAGAGTAAGTTGTGAATGAGAAATACAAGATGAATTCTAAAGATCTTCTAGAAATTGTTGGTTGGTTGTTTCTTTGATCACGAAGGAGTGTTTCGGGATTTTAACTTGAGTGAAGATATAAGAAACTATGAACATAATGGGTTGTGTTAAATCTTCGTACATTGTTAAGAAAAGAAAAGCAAGAATCACCAAGAAACAAGAAAGGAAAAACTGAGATGAAAGATCAGAGATACATAGCAGAGCTCTGATGTCATCTTAGATTGTAAGAGAAAAACGGAAGGTAAGAGGAAACCAAAAGAGAATGAGTAATGGTTATAAGAAAGAAAGAAAAAACCAGGTAGCCAAAGTAATATTGTCTTGTCTGCTGCTACGTGTACAGTATGCATGCACTGTATCTTCTGCATCCTTTTGCTGCTAAATATTCAGTGATTGAACCAAGTGGAGTTTTCGAATATACCATGTTCATTGCTTGGCCATACGCACACTTCATGATTGTTGAAATGTAACTCTCAACTTCTTATACTCCCAAACTAGCACTTATGAAATATTTGGGGTGGGATAAAATTAAACCTCTCATCATATAGTTTTGATTCTGACTCACATGAATTAGACTAGAAAAATTCACAGGATAAAAAAACCTTTTTTAAAAAAGTTTACACGACAAAATATTCATGTAATTCAAGACTAGCTCACAATTTTCTTAAAAAAATATATTTATTTTGAATATTAAAAAAGATATAAGTAAATTTTAATTTATTGTAAATCTAAGTGTTTTTAATTTATTAAAGAATCATATACAAACATTTTAATTCTATTAACATAAATTTTGTAAGAAATTTTAGTAAAGATTTCATAACCGGCTTAATTATATAAAAATGTTATGTCACACCATAAAGAGTTGATATTTTATACTTGTGCGAAAAATGAGTCTAGATCTGGATTAAAAGATTTAATGATTACTTTCTATGGCAATTGGGTGTCTATTTCTAAAAATTTAAATAATTAGATAATTGTTGTTAGTTTCGTATTAACACTATTAAAGATAAATGTTATGTTGGTGGTTTTTTCTAATTTTTTAATTTTTTTAAATAAAAGTTATTGTCACGTCTCAAGCTGACATTGTGTCACATGGAAATGACAGTGTAATGTGACAATAATGTCAGACACACATATGTTATCATTACATTTGTCTCAATTTGATTCCTATATTTTTATTTTGTCTCAATTTGATTTTATATTTTTATTTTGTCTTAATTTAGTTCTAACTTTTTTAAAAATTAAACAATTTTATTCATCTCCAAATACAAACAAATTTTAATTTATATATAAATCTTTAAAAAATTTATTATAGAAAAAAAAAATATATATATATATATATAATATTTAGTAATTATAAAAAAATTAGTGTGAATTTTATTAGAATTACTTTAACATTTTGGTTAGATTTCATGTTTCTTTTGTTATGTTTGGAACTTTATTATAATATACTACGATCTGTTTTATTAAATACTATAAGATTGTTTTAGAAAATTAATAAAATTAATAAATGTATTAAATTATATACTGTATACTTTATTTAATAATATATTAATAAGTATGATATAAAATATTAATTTAAATATAATAAAATTATAATTTATATAAATTATATTATTTTTAAAAGTTAATTAAAGTTTTATAATAGAATAAAATCTATTTTAATCATGATCCTGATCCATTTGAAAATAGACTTAATTTACAATTTTTTTTCTTTTCCACTTGAATGGAGTTCGTAAAAGGAATTTTAAAAAATATATTAGACTAGCCCATTTAACATGGATCAAGTTCATAATCCTAGGTGAGTTTATATATTTAAGGGGTGTCGCTCCTTCCACCGTCACTCCTTGTTCCTTCCACTTTCTCATCTTATTTTATTCCTTTCTCCACCTTTCTATTCCTGTTTTATCTTTCAGTACAATTTTATTTTTACGGTTAATATTTTTTAACTTCTATCCACTCTAATATCTTACATGAGTATGATGGTTTGGTTTATGCTTAACCAACAAGCATTTGCTATTGACAATTATGCTGTTTCTTTCTCTCTTTGATCTCATCACAAAAACAACATAATCATATTAATGGTGGACCCATGTTTCTCTGTTTCATTTTCTTTTGTCTCTCTCTGTTTTTTTTACTCCTTTCAATTGTTGTATCTTTTGAACTTTCTGATTGTTTATCTTACACACACCAACGTACAAAGAGTTAAGCAATCTCACATAAAAAAATGTTGATACATGAGGAAGAAATATATGTCGCAATGTGTCAGAGAAAATATTGTGGAAAATAGTTAATTTCATAAAAAGGTTGAAACATTTTATTAACCATTTAAATAAAAAAATTAAAATATTTGAAATTTTAAAACTTTAAAAGAGGAATTTGATCATTTAAATTAAAAAAAATTATAATTAAATAGTAAGAATTTTGAACTTTTGAATATTTTTTAATTAATTCATGCATACATTTTTCATTTTTTTTATCAATGTTAATAAAATTATTTTTTATGATGTTAGTCATAAAATATTCATTATTGTTTGGAACTGCTGCACTGTCGAATGACCACAGCAAACACCCTGCACTGCTGCGAAAAGTCACACTGCTGCACCACCAAACCAATCAGATATGGAGACAGAAATATGGAGAAGAACCAAACGGGTATAGAGAAGAAAAGTAAGAGTTGAGAGATGAGAAGAAATGGATCTAGGGGGTGGGAATCTGAAAAGAGAGAAAGTAAGACTTGGGAAAATGGAGGGGGGAGGGAGGGGGTGGGGTTGCACGAGTGAAGATGGGTGAGTGAAAATGGATGAGTAAAATAAAGCAAATAAATAGGGTTAAAAGTAAGAAAAAAAAGACTACTTTTTGTAGAAGGTTTTAGAGGTGGAGGGAGCAAGGGATGGCGGTGGAGGGAGCAACACCCATATTTAAGTTGTTAATTGTTGAGATTGAAGTTATTTAAACTGACAAAAAAACATGCTGATACTGAAAGTCATTAAATAAATGTAATACTATCAAAATTAATATATCAACACCACTAATTTAAAAATAATAGGATAATTGTTAAAAAAAATTGCATCTGTATTAATATTGATATGGGTTAAATATATATTTAGTCTCTCAAGTATCAAGTGATTTTATTTTTTGTCCCTTTTTCAAACTTTGGTACACTTTGATCCTTATTCTTGAGGAAACTATAATTTTTCATCCTCCAAAACCAACACCGTTAAAAATAGGATGAGCTGGCTAAAAGTATGTCAGGTCACTTTTCATTTTACTCAAACGTGTCAATTCTCTCTCTTCTTACTCCCTCCTCTGTTTGTTCCTTTCACAATTGTAGCTTTGATGGCCATAAAGGGTGACTTGGTTGACCCTCACAACGTTCTAGAAAATTGGGATTCTAGTTTTGTTGATCCATGTAGCTAGAGAATAGTTATGTGTTCCTTTGATGGCTCTGTTTCTACATTATCGTGGCAGTGCTGGCATTAGAATGTCAAGAGCTTGCTTGACCAGCATTTTATTTGCCATTTAGTAATCCTTAAATGCAGAACCAGAAATAACAACAATGTTCTTTATTAGTCCCATTTTTGTTTAATGGTTGATCCCATTTTTGTTTAATGGTTGAGTGAAGTATCCTTTGTCAATACATGTTCTCTTCTTTGTCTTCTCAATTCTAGGCTTTGACCACTTGGCAGCCACGCTTCAATTACCTTTTCAAGTAGGTTTCATCATCACTAGTTAGGAAATTTGTGTTCTATATAAATAATAGTGGAGACCCTCTTCTGTTACACTTTTGTTTTGTCTTATTATTTCTTGTCTTGTACAGAAGTGTCTGACGCAATTTGAGGACTTATGATGCCAAAGTGTGAATGTTGCAAAAGCACGATTGATATTTGCAACAGAAAAGGAATCCAGAGAAACAGATCTTCTAGGAATAAATCAAGAGAAACATATCTTTTAAGAAGAATGCTTGGCACCTCTTCAACTGGGGTTTCAGTTTGACAAACCCTAAATCCATCTTCAGCCTCCACTTGGCCCTCTTCCTCTATCCTATTTCCTAATTCAGAATCAGGAGCAATGAATAAACAAGAAGTCGTGATATTATGTCAATTGGGGATGTGTTCTATGTTGAAGTGGAGCTAGAATGGGTGATGCGACTGCGACGTGTGTGTGATGGTGGCCAGGGAAGGAAGGTGTGCGACCGCGACGTCGATGGGGGGGTTGGGGGTTTGATGAGGAAGAAGAGTGGAAGATGGAGGGAGGGAGAGAAACTCAACGTGAAGATGCAAGGAAGGAGACATTGACTCAGTATTAGAAAAAAAAAATGTCTCACGACATTATTAGCCACTTCAGTTTATTTTTAATGTCGTTAATTTTGAAGGACAAAAAATGATAGTTTTCTAAGGGAGAAGGATCAAAGTATCAAAGTTTGAAAGAGGAACGAAAAATAAAATTGTTTGATAGTTGAGGGACTAAAAATATATTTAACCCTATTATTAGAAGTGAGTTTTAGGTCTAACTCAACCCTACACAACCGGTTTGTAAGGTTAAGTTTGCACCTCACTTATATATTATAATCTGACCTTATCTCTAGTCGATGTGGGACTTCCAACACACCCCCTTGCTAGGATAGGCTTTAACCATGACTCTGATACCATATTAGAAGTGAGTTTTAGGCCTAACTCAATCCTACAAAACCGACTTGTAAGGTGAGGTTTGCACCTCACTTATATATTATAATCTGGCCTTATCTCTAGTCGATGTGGAACTTCCAACACCTATTGATATCAAAATCACTTTTTGTTACGTTTTTTGTTTATTTTCTTTAGAAAATAAAATCATTTACAAATACTCGAACTAAATTTCTTTTTACATGTTAGGCATTTCAATTTAGAAAAAGAAATTGATGGAGAATTTTTACAAAGGTTAAAATATACATTAGAAAAAAAAAAGCTTTTTTTTTTCTTTTACAAATGTTTACTGATAAGTTTATCCAAATGTTACATCATCAACTATTATAACTCTATTAGAATTTGTATTCGCTCCCATACAATAACAATTATGTGCATTCTAGCACATAATTTGAGAAGAAAAATACAAAACAGGAGTGTTAAGAATATATTTTCTAAACAACTTTTTTAACATTATTTTATTGATTGGGATACGAGTGATACTTTTTTACTAAATTCAGTTAATAGTAAAAGTATATTTAAAATTAAATAAAAAAGCATAATATTTTTAATGAATTTTCAGAATTATTTTGAATGGTGTGTATAAAAGGAATGTAAAAAATAGAGGGAAAGAATGATAAAATATTAAAGAAAATACGTGAAACATGTGAGATATAATTGAATATGATCTTATTTTTAATTAATTTATCATTATTTTATTTATTAATACTGTTGTAATAAAAAAAGTGAAAAATTCACGTAATTATTTATATATAAAACACTTAAAAGTAAACACCGTGTGTACTTTTAGGGCGTAGATTTGTGAGAGTGAGATGGAAGTATATATAATATACATATTGTAGTGATATATGAAGGTGTTTATTGTTTATTTGATTACAAAGACTAAAACACCCTCATCACACTAACGACGTTACTAAACACCGTGTGTACGGACAATGAATCTGATTGGAGAAGATCAGATGATTGGCCTTCTCCGTTGGTGTCTGTCAGGCTCGTGAAGGAGATGAATTGGGGTTTCAGCTATGCCAGCCTTACTCTATGCACTCCATCTTTATTAACCATAATAATTAATTGATATAATTTTGGTTAATATTAATTTAAATAATAATATACAAATTATTATTTAAGAAAATGTATTTAAAATTTATTCCAATAAATTTCTTTTATAAATTTTAATCTTATTTTTTTACTTTATAAAATTATAAATAACAAATTCAATTTTATTTTAATTTTTCATTACTTACCTTTAAATTTATATTATATATTTTATAAGGGTATTTTGATAATTATTTATTTTTATCAGTTCAAATATTATTTTTAATCTATCACATCGTACATAAACTTTCAAACTTTTTCTTTCAAATATTTTCTATTAATTCCTTCAAATTCTTAATTCAAACAAAATTATAATATGTATTTCATCTTCTCAATTTCATCCACCTATCCATCGTCTTTTAGGGTGTGTTTACTTTAGAGGAAACATTTGGAAAAAAGTGAGTGAACGAATTTAAAAGGATTTGAGGGTCAATTAATTGTTGTTTATTTGAATAGTTTTGGAAGTAGGTGGGAAGTAAGTGAGAGTGAATCTGAAAGTAAAGTCTATAAGAATTAGTATAGGATTTGACGGACAGATAAAAAATTGTTTAATTGATTAAAATGAAAGATTACCAAAATACCTCTAGTTATTAAAGTAATATAAAATGATAATTGTTAATGTTATATTTAATTGTAAAAAACTTTATGATGAGAAAATTAAAATTAATTTTAAAATGTAAAAAAAATTAATTTAGTTATAATTGATATAATTTTTTGTTTTAATAATCAAATTAAATAGTCATAATAAAAAAAAGTTAATATATCAATAATATAGTTATCTAGAAATAGAAAAAGTATAAAATTTATTTAATTAAGAAAATATATGAAATGATATGAAGTAAGAACATGTTATCATTGTAAAAAACAAGTTCAACAATAATAACCTTCATTAAGTGAAAATATTATATATGTATATTGTAAGGGCATGAAAGATTTTAAAGTTATTGGGCCTTATGTGAGGCAGCCAGGTTCATAAAGCTAGGGACAACCTGACTTTGGAGAGGCCTTTTCAAAAATCGGAGTTCATTAGCTAACTTCCCATTCTCTCTCTAGAACTCATTTCCTTAACTTTGCTCTACCTTCTTTTTACATTTCCAGCTCATTGAACCTTTCAATTCTTGGTTGGGTGCTGCCAAATCATTCCCGGCATAGAGAGCTTCAATTCAAACCAATCACTTCTTCATTCCGACCGGTAAGCCTCTCTCCCCTCTTTTCCGATGTTCTAGAGCCTAGGGTATACAACTTTACTGGTTGCATGTTACTAGTGAAGTTTTCTCTTCATATTTTCTGCCCAATCAAACTCTAAGGACTGTGCTTTACACCAATTTGGTGGCTTATAGGTATTGTTGAACTTGTCTCTGTGCGGAGGTACTGTTAGGGCATCTTAAATTATCTGTGCTGCAAAAACCCAAGGTAAGGGAAGTTGATTATATGTTTTAAATCGTTTGTTTGATATGTATGTATGTTAATTTCTAAAACAGTATGTTCTTCGACTTAAATGTTATATTGGTGTGCTTGACTGGTATGTACTATGTTACTGTAATTGTGCATGTAAATTGTGATGTTGTAAGCTGTTGATGATGGAATTGGTTTGCTGAAAAGATCTACTGTTTGGAGTAGTTGCACATGTGGAGGCTATTAGAAGAAGTTCTAGTATGAAATCAAGTGTTTGGGTAGTGTTCTAGGTTGGTTTAAGGGAAGTGAGGTTATGATTTTGAGTAATCGTGGTCCATGGTGTGTTTAGAGTGTTGAGACAGTTTAGAGGGGTCATTTGGGACTAGTTGAGAGCACTTTGTTGGTAGGATAGAGGAGTCTTAAAAACTGGAGTTGGTACATCCCTGATCATAGAGCAGTCTTGGTCTGATCCAGTAAGTTGTGACTAGTCATATGTATTGGCGTTTATGGTGAGTTTGATTCGTCAAACATTTGATTCTTCTCCGATGACCAATTGGGTTAGTAAGAAGCGTTGGGGGTAAGAATTCTGTTGTGATAGTAATTAGATAGGTAGTTTAGCAAAGAGGAAACATCTTGGGTTGTTTGAGGGGAAGTAAGAGGGAGATTTTGAGCATTTGGGGTTTTAAGTGCACTTGGGTTGTTGGGGCAGACTTAGTAAGTGAATTATGACTTGTTTGAGTCACCAAGTTGGTCAAAATAGGGGCAAAGTGTTAGAATTGGGTTTGGGGTCCTCTAGTTATTGAGTTTGATGTTTTTGAGCAGAATTTGAGTTAGTTTAATACATATAATTCCTATCCAAATGACAATGTAATACTTTACTATCATCTATAAACATGTTTCATATCAATATTAGTGTTACAAAAATTAAATTGATCAATTGGATATGTCTAAGATGCACCAAAACCAGAAAAATCAGGTTGCTATCAAAAAACTGATAAGAATAATCAATTATCTCACTTGATAATTGATTATTCTAGTTAGAAAGTCGTATTTTTTATGAAACTCTCGTAAATAATCGATCATTACATATGATAATCGATTATTGTCGTCGGGGAATCATTCAGAACAGTTTTTGGTGGTTTTCAGGGTTTCGTGTATCATTTTTGGACATTATTTAGGTTGTTTTGGGGGTTTTGGACCCTTCTGGAACTGTTGGTGATGGTTTCAAAGTCATTTTCTTTGTCTAAGTATGAGGTTACGGGGTTTTGTGTTGTTCAGTGGTTCTTCTGGGACTGTTATTGTCTGATAACAATATGAAATGATTTCATACGATTTTTGATGACTTGTTGGGTTGTTTGTGGCCTTTTGAAGTGTAATTAGCATTATATATATATATATATATATATATATATATATATATGCAATGTAAAGTTGAAGGGCTATATGTACATGGTTTTATATGGATTCAAATGGGTTCATAGTTGGTAAAATGGATTCCATGGAGGAATTTCTTGGTGTTGGTTTTAAGTATGTTTTAGAATGAAATTAGGAGCTCAGCCTTGGGGGTCTTCCTGACGCTCCAATGGCCTTTCTTCTCACGTAGAGAGGATTGGACCATGTGGTGAGGAGTAGCAGGAGGTCTTAGTCTTGGAGGCTTCCAGTATGCTCCAAGGTGCAGAACAGGCTAACCTCATGAGTGTGGCAGGGTAGGAAACCCAAGTATCATAAGCCACCACAGGTGCATGACCTGCCATAGCTCGACTATCATTCTAAAGTTCGGACGAGTTAAGTCTAGTATTTAACATGATAGGATAGATGTTTTATCTTGTTTGCTTTAAATTAATCTCTTATATGTACATGCTCTTATGTTGTATGTTTTTTGTATAATTAGCTCACATTTGCTTGTTTGTGTTTGTGCCTTCTTTGTTTATGTTTTCTTTTACAATGATCATCCACTTGGATGTCAGCAAAGGAAGATGAGGTTCCTCTAGAGCAAACATTGGAGGGAGACAATGTTGCAACTTAGTTCCCTATGATCCTTTTAGCTTTTCCTCTTAGTTTTACTTATGTCATTTTGAAATACTCTTGTACTTAAAGTTTTAAATTTATAATCCTTTTGGATGACTGTAAGTTAAATACTTTAGGTTAAATAGATTCATTGGTCCCTATTTTTGCTGGTTTTCTTCAATTAGGTCCCTGTTTTTTAAAAATGATCAATTTGGTCCCTGAATTTGAAAAATTAAACCAATCAAGGACATTCCGTTAACTTTCCTGGACGACGTTAAAAATCGTCTTTGCTGGCAAGAATAGCTGTCAATTTTTTGACAGGTGGCACATAATGTCTTTAAGTGTGTCAGCCCCTTTCCACACAAATGAAAGTTTTCTGATTGGGGAAAACTTGATCTTTGCACCTCTGCCTGCGTCGTTTCAAGCTTTGCGGTTTTGCCTCTTCTCCTCCGCGGTGCTGCGAATCATGGAGGCGCAAGACTTGACATTTTTGAATGGGTTGCTTTGCCTTTTGCGATTGCTCTGTGCTTCTGGTTTTCTTTGATTTTTTAGGTGCAGACGAGAAAACAATGATGAAGGAGAATGGAGAACGCTTACGGAGACGAAGAATGAACTCACGCATATGTCGTTCGAATATGATTGCTGATCAACGGCGCGATTAGGGTTTTGGATTTGGGTTTTTGTGTTCTCTGCAGGTTGCGAAGACAAACCGAATCATGCTTGGTGGCAGATCGCGATTCTGGTGGATGCGCATGGAGGTTGTTCATAGGGCGAGATGTGAAGATGATGACTCGCACAATGGCCTTCGAACAGCGACGCTCTTCGATTGGGACTTTTCTGTTTCTGAGTTTTCCTCTACAAGTGTGTGCGGGACAAAGAAATTGGGGAAATTGGAAAAAATGATCTGAATTGGGGAAATTGCGAGGGTGATAGTGATTCTTCTTCAAAGGGTGGTTTCGCGTATGGTAATCAACCACGTTTGTTCCACTGCACACCAAAATTGAATTGAATCGAATCCAATTGTTGGGGTTGTAATTGTAATTTCATCGCACATATATGACAGATGAGGTTTATTAGAGTTTGGTTACAGTTGGGATTTTATTTTATCAGATCCAAGCACATTCAATGGGAATAGAAAGCAGCGAATGATTGAATAAAGGAGAAGAAGCAAGTGCATCAATATAATATTATCACCATCATTATTGAAACAAAAAACGGAATACTGAAGTGGGGTGTATAGCGTCAGGAAAAGTTTGGGAGCAAAACAGACATCTCGCCTCCCAAAAGAAGCATCTTGTGAAAAAATATGGATTTGATGTGTCATTGTTCGAGTTTTCTTCTTTCGTCGGAGAACCCCAACGCCGCGTGTTCTCTTTCTCTGAACTACGATCTTGTTATTCTCAATCAGAGTCTTCCGAGATTTGCTACTTTGCTATGGAAAACCCTTGCAATTTCCCCAATTCAGATCAGATTTCTCAATTTCTTTTACCTTTACTTAAACAACGTGCTTTTTTATTTTAATTCTAAACCAATAATTTAACTCCACTTCATAAAGTGTTATGTGCCACGTGTTTAAAAAATGACACCTTCCCTGCCAGCAAATACAATTTTTAACGTCGTTCAGAGAAGTTAACAGAATGTCCTTGATTGGTTTAATTTTTCAAATTCAGGGACTAAATTGATCATATTTAAAAACCAGGGACCTAATTGAAGAAAACCAACAAAAATAGGGACCAATGAATCTATTTAACCAATACTTTATTTACATGTTTTCAACTGCTTTATCATATTATAATTGTTGACTTCTATATTATATAGTTGCTACATAATTGGGATGTCACATATACCCACTTTCATCATGTAAGTAAAAAATAATTTATATTTTTAAACAATTTGGTAGTGTTATAAATGTCAGAACAAAAGTTTCTTTGATTAATAATATTTTATGTGCCACGTATGATTTAACATAATAAAAACAATGACTAATAAGATTAAAACTATGGAATTTGGATATAATGGTGTGTACACAGGGGTTAAATAAGACATTTCTCCAAAAATCACCTTAAATATATGCATATGCATGAAGATCGGAAAAAACATTTATCCCACATATCATCATTTTTACTTGCTCGCAAATCTATAAAATCGAATATAAAAATTCATTCAAATCTATCTCCGTTAATTTGGGGTTACATTAAATTTTTACAAACGAACACACGCATAATTAGTGTTGTATTTTTATGTGGAGATGGATTTGAGAAAGAATGAATGGATGCATTTGAATGAATTTAAAAATAGAGTTTGTGTTTTTTTTTTAAGAATTTGAAAGTGAGAATGAGTGAATTTGGAGATAAAAGTTTGTTATTAATTTAATTGTATGATAGATAAAAATAAATAAATTTTAATATATAGTAAATAAAGATTTCCAAATTTTCTCCAATGATAAAAAGATTTTTGGATAAGTGGATATTATTTTTTTTGGTATCCAATAAATTTGAAAAAAAATATTAATAACATTAATAAATAAAGAATACATGTATTTTGGTATAAAAAAGTTAAATATTTAGATATTAATTATTATTGTTGATAAAAGTTGGTTGAACCAATAATATTCAATTTTGCCATTAAAAATAATTGTAAAAGTTATGTTTTTTTATTTATAAAAAGGTTTAAACCCTTTTTTGCTCTCTAAGTTAAATTCTGATGTTCAGTTTAGTCCCCGTTTTTAAAAATGTCAACCTTTAGTCCCTATGATATGAAAAATGTGCAGTCCTATTCGTTAACAAATCACAAGTTTTTCATTATGTTATTTGTTGTTCATAACACCTCCCGTTAATAAATCACAAAATATTGGATACCTAGGTATGAAAACTTGTGATTTATTGTTCATTAAGTGATGTCATGAGGACTGCATTAATACATTTTTCATATCATAGGGACTAAAGGTTGACATTTTTAAAAGCGAGAACTAAAGTGAACATCAGAACTTAACTTGGGGACCAAAAAAGGGTTTAAACCTTATAAAATTTATTATTATTCTTAAACAAGCCATTTTCAAAAAATCGATTTCAAGTTACAAGAGAAGTGATTTTCATCGCCCAATATGATATTATGTAATTGATTCCAACAAATCCAGAACCAATTTAATCACATCTCAAGAACTCATAGAATTAGTTCCAAAAACTCGTATTGATTCCTTAATTGTTCAAGTTATAGTAGTTTTCATCCATGTCATTCCGGTTCATCATTATTGTCGTGTTTATTGGACAACCCAACTCACCCTTCGTCTTTCATGAATTCTTCACCACAAACCAAGAGCAGTTCCTATGTGATGTTTTTGTGAGGTTAATTTTGCAAAATAACATCATTCACCCGTAAATCTTATCACATGAAGTGAGATGAAATAAAATAAGGGGCTTATCCCGCTAATTCGCATCACCTTTTTCATCCACATCCATCCAAACAAACACATATAGTCATGGCTAATCCTCATTCGTCATTCTCTTTTAACAGTGAATCCACACAAACTAACACAGTCTCAAATCCAGTCCTCAACATCCAAACATAACCTTACGCTATGATCGCACGAGAAGATTTAGAAATAGCATTAATTTAGCATAACAAATTTGAAATGTAAATCTCGTTCCAATGTGTTGATTTGAGGACAAGAACAAAGATTTGTCAGATTTCCTCAAAATCCCATCTCTCCAAACTTGTGAAAATTTTTGAGGATAAACAACCAATTTACCATTATATCATTATCATGTGTCATCAAATTTATCCAAGTTTTATATGAGTGTGAGTATTGTGTATTGTTTGTGGGTGAGGGAGAATCAATTTTGTTAATAATAATAATATATATACATTATAATAATAAAATAATAATAATAATGTTAATATATTATATATAATAATATTATTATTATTAATAAATAATATATCAACTTTTATTATAAAGATAAAATAATAATGTTATATTTTAATATATTAAAACTTTTTTTATCTTCTACATCAATCAAAATTATTTATGAATTTCACCTTCAAATCCATTTAATTTTACCATCAAATCTTTTCAAAAAAATTATACAAATTTTATATTCAAATTTACTTAAATTTATATATTTATTATTTTAAATTCATCCTCTTAATTAAATAAACATACCCTAGGAGTTATGAAAATCCTATAAACTTTTATATATACAAAACAAAGAAAAAAATGAGATAAAATACCTAATAAAATTAGGCAGGCTTATTAAAAGAGAATAGTAACTATTTATTCAAACAAAAAAGAACAAATTTTAATTATATAAACAATGATCACCCTATAAACTTTAAAGATATATAATTGCTTAGTATATAAATATATACATCAATTTTATGTCACGAGAGTTTTATAATTTAATTTAAATACCCATTCATCAATAAAAGTTTATGATTATAGTTATTTCCACACATCCTTCTATTAAATATAAAAGACATAATTGAATATTTTAATAATTTAAAACTAAAAATGTGTTCAGACTATTTATTTATTGATATTTTCCTCTGTACATTTATGCTCACCGGTATAGTTCTTTTTCTTTATTGCACCTTTAAATGTTGTGGAGACTTCGAGACTTCAAGTTGACTGCTAGTAACGATATCATAAATATTTCTAAGCTTTTTGTATTCAACTGAGTTTTTTTTAAGGATTGGACTGAGCTATTGTCCCAATTCTTTAACTATTAAAAATATTCATCTAATTTTAGAGTATCTTTGAAATTATCAGTAGACAAAAAATTTATATAGATAATTATATAAAATATTTTATGATGCTTATCACATATGACTTCAATAAAGATTATAGCAAATTAAAAAACAAAGGTTATGTATTTTCTACTTTGAATACTCCATAGGAATATAATTTATATGGATATTCTTAATTAATTTTAGGAGAAAACGGTGTAGAAAACTATATAAAACAATTATAACATATGAAAACTTAAAGGTTTTTTTTTTCAAAGGTTTATGAAAAGCTGTTAAAAAATGTAACTTTCTTTAAATTCACATGTCAGACTCTCTTTTTTTTCATACAATAACCTTCACTGATTACATAAATTATATTAACCTAACACCATACTGAAAAAAAGAAAAACACATTGCATAAAGTTAAAGAAGGAACAGACTTTGTGGATTCAAAATAAAAACATTAAGTGCGGACTATTTGTTACAGATAGTTTAGAAATTAAAACTTAGATCATAATTTTGCCATAATTTTTAAAATAGTCATCATAAAAATTAAAGAAAAAGAGTTAGGTATTTCAATTAAATAAATTAGAATCATTCAAAAACGCCACATAAACATATTCCGATAGAAGACTGCAGAGAGGAAAGTTTAACTCTGGACTTTTCTTATTTACGAGTAATTCCTCTTTAAGTTAATATAATGAGAGAAATAGACCGTTAGAAGGTGTGGACCAAAAACTGAGGGAATTAATACAAATGAGGGAATGGCTATATTGCAGGTTGTTGGCTATTAAATTTCCTATTCTTTTGACTCCCAAACCAAACCTACCCTATTCAATTTCAATTCAACTCCGCGTTTAGTCCAGCAACACCACCACCCACCACTCCCTTCACATCATACATCATGACATCACGCAATGAACCGTCTCAGGCCGTTCACGCGTTTTTGTTTATATTTTCTCAGTTTTTAATTCTTTCAATTCCAAATTGCAGATATCGTGCACAGACAATTTCAACCAATCATTCAAAATCTCGGTATTATATTATAATAATAAAATTAAAAAGAACAAGTCAAAACTACGGGTAATTGCTTGTTTCTCTACAAAACTGAAAAAGAAACCTATGTTTTCCGTTCCTGATACGTCGGAAAAAATATCTTATATCTTATGTTAGTCCAGTATTGGCTCCACGCGCAAAAAAGTTTAAAGAAGAAAAGAAAGTGTTGCAGTCCATGAAATTAAGAATAGTAACTCGATTCATATTTGAAAAATAATAGTGCAGTGAAAATGGAATTAAAAAAAACAACATAGGTTTTCTATGAAAAACATCTATAGGTTTTCCATGAAAAACAAGAGTTATTATCATAATAACTAGTGAACTTAGTCCTACAAATTTTACTTCTACTACTACTTCTTCATTCTTCAATCTTCAGTCCCTAACCTAACACCTAAAGCCACATGTCACAGTAGAGGATGTACAGAAGATGTTAACAACTACGTTATGTGCAATTTCATACTTTCCTAATAACTGCTTAAACGAAACCCTGGAATCACAAAACGTAAACGCACCTTTTAACAATGGAGTGGCGATGATTTTAAGAGCGAGCCATCATCTTCTTGAATTCCTCGAAATTAACGCTGCCGTCGCCATCGGCGTCAACGTTGCTGATCATTCTCCGGCAGTCGCTAAGGGAGCACTTCTCGCCGAGCTTGCGGAGCACGTCGTGCAACTCCTTCGCAGTGATGAGGCCGTTTTTGTCGACGTCGTAAAGATCGAACGCGTCGCGGAGCTCCTTCGAGTCGTCGTTTCCGGCGTCATTGCAGTGGAAATCCGCGAACTCCTTGAGATCGATGTAACCGTCGCCGTTCTTGTCGAGCTCCTCCATCATGCGCTTCAGTTCCTCTTTCGTGGTTTTGGATCCGAGCGTGCCGAGCATGTCTCGCAGCTCTGTGATAGAGATTTTTCCGTCGCCGTTCTTGTCGAACTTGTTGAAGATCTGGCGCACTTCGTCATCCATGGCGTTGTCTCACTGCTCCTTGACCTTGAGTGAGAAACGAAAATGAAAATCTGTCCTAAGGCTCGGGTTAGGGTTTGCTTGTTGGAGTTTTGTTCTCACGCTAAAGGGAAGGGCGATATTTATGGTTGGGTTGTTGTATTTATAGTGAGCCGTTTTTTTCACGCGGTTTCTTGCTTAACGCGTCCATGACGACGTGATAACCGTAAAAATAAGAGAGTGGGGAGTGGTGAGTTTGATCAACGGCAGTGGAGTGTATTAGAAGAGAAGGAATAGCGACGTGACACTTATCCAATAATATTGTGACGCGTGTCAGTACACGTGATGGAGTGCACGAGAAGATATTTTGTTCGGGGATAATGGAAACAAGATATTCAGAAACAATTTTGTCATTAATTATTTAAAAGGTGATCTTATCTTTTGTTATTAAATTTAGAAAAGACTAGCATGTTTCAAACATAAAAAGTATTAATTAAGGAATAAAATAAATAATATATATCACAGAATTAAAACGGTTTTGATTTTGTGAATTTATTTAATATCTGAAAAGGAATTTTCTAAATGCATTCGGGCAAATTTCTTTTTATTCAGAAGGAAAAAAATAAAGATAATTAAAAGTATCTACTATCATGAAAGCGTGAAAGTTATTTAATATTTTTTCATTTAAAATATTTGATATAACATACTTCTTACTATTACACGTGAATGTGCATTAAAAATTTGTGTGAAGTAAATTAATCCTACGTATTTGAAATAAATCAATAAGCATGGTTGTGATCCGTATACAAAAAAATCTTCAGAGTATATTATGGTAAGTAGTCACAACATCACATTTACTTTTTTATTGTTTAATTTTATGATAATCTATAAATTGACCTTAATTATTGGATCGTTTCAATAAGTGTATCAAGTTGAATATATATTTACAACTTGTAATACTTGTTCACATGCTTACGATATCATTTGTAATTGATAATTAAATTTAAATTTTTCTCGTTCTTCTAAATTTAAATATGAAAATGATTTATGAGCTATATATTTATTGTATTACATAAGTGTTAAGGCTTACCTTTTTGGCATTCATGAAGATCTTTAGTCATTTAAATATCATCATAGTTTTATTATACATTTACTTTTTTTTCTTCTATAACATAGTTTTATTTTTAATTTAAAACATACTGTAATTAATATTTACATAGATAGCATAGTTTTGTAACGGTTCAGAATTCGGTTTACAGAAAGCTGAATTCTGACTTCTTATTTAAAAGAATTTAAAAAAATATATATATTATAATTCGGTTTTGGAAAAACAGAATCTTAATTTTCTTTTTATGATAATTTTTGCAAAAATATATTCAATGATTTTCAAAAACCATTTAAGATTTTAACGGTTTTAAAAACTGGTAAAAGGTTAAAGATTTTTAAAACCACTTTTAACATATTTTTAAAATTTTGCTTTTAATTTAAAATTAATAAATAATTAATTAATTTTAATATTTTATTATATTTTTTTAATATATTTTTTAAAAAATAACTATTTAACATATTTTTTGAATTCTGTTTTTTAACTTAAAATTTAATAAATAATTAATTTATTATAATTTTTTATTATAATTTTTTTATTTAATAAACTTTTGAAATTACTTAACAAATTTAATATATTTTATTATTTTTATAATTATTATTTTAATATAATTACTTATTCTAATATTTTTAATATAATATTTTTTAATTTAACAAATTTCTTAAACTAATTTTATTATAAAATTTAGAAAATATTTAATTTATTTTAATATAATTTAATATATGTTATTATTTTAATAATTATTATGAAAATTATAATAGTAATAATAAAACTAAAAATGAAATTAAATATAATAATATTAATAATAATAATGTAAAATTTGATTTAATATAGTATAGCGTATTAAATAATATTAAAATAAATTAATTATTTATTAATTTTAAATTAAAAGCAGAATTTTAAAAATATATTAAAAGTTAATATATCTTTCAACAGATTTTAGAAACCGTTTAAATAGTTTTCGAAAATCTTTAACCTTTCATCGATTTTTAAAACCGTTAAAATCTTAAATGGTTTTTGAAAATCATTGAATATATTTTTGCAAAAATTATCAAAAAAGAAAATTAAGATTATGTTTTTCCAAAATCGAATTATAACATTTTTTTGAAAATTTTTTAAATAAGAAGTCAGAATTCGGTTTCCCGTAAACCGAATTCTGAACATTTACAAAACCGTATTATCCATGTAAATATTAACTACACTACAGTATGGTGTAACTATAAATTAAAAATCAAATTATGTTATATAAGAAAAAAAAATCCACTTTTACCTTGTATTTAGATTGAACAGTGGATTTAAAGAGAGAGATGTGAGAATAAATTTGTTTAGATTAAAGAACTTGAGATAAAAATTTATAAAAATTAGTTAATGATGTGATAGATTTATCAGATTAAATAATATTTTAATTAATAAAAATAAAAAATTATTATTTTTTATATTTATTTTATTAATATTATTATATTGTTTATTATTATATTGTTTATTATTGTTGTTTATAATTATTTTATTATTAATATTTATTTTCTTAATGTTATTATTATTTATTTTGTTAATATTATTATTATATTATAATATGCACTTATCAATATGATTGGAAATTGGTTTGCTTAGTGGCAGAGACATGCTTATAGTTTAAGCATTTTGTTGTTTTGTTTTTGTGCATTTGTTGATACCTTCTAATTGTTATACCAAAAATGTTTAAGGGGTTCATCATTTATCACTATTCACTTGTCAACTAAAATTTATATGGTATTAGATATTGTTTAAGGCTTTGAAAACTTATCTTGTGATAGTTATTGCTCTAACTATTGTTTAGAATAGAAAATGCTAACTAATGCAAGAATAGAAAACTTGTTTATTGTTAATATTATGGGCATTGGCTAAGTCTAAGGTTGTTCGACCGTCTACAATTTTTTTTTTATTGCATTTATAACTTTTATGCTATCGATATTTCGTAGATATAGTATGTCAATGTTTTACATGTAATCACCACATTTAATAAAATAGAACCTAACAAGTGAATATATTGTGGAGCTTCTTTTTTTTTTTTTTAATTCAACCCATCTTGTAAGCACTCGATACCCATAAATTAAATACACCGTTTGTGGTTTCATTTCCTTTTATGAATTTCAACATTGGTTAATTTCATTATTTTTTTTTTAATATATTCAATGATTCATCCCTAATTCAAGATACAAATATAAAAGACATCAAAACACAGTGGACTTCCTCTCTTTTTTTAAGTGTTTTTGATAAGTTGTGGAAATCTTAGGTTTTTAGTAGAATGTTTAGTCTTTTTAAGAGTATATGTAAAAATTCTCAAGTTTATAGAACTCTTTATTTTGTATAGAATTTCATAAAACAAGTTTTTTTTAATAGTTTTTTGACTTAAATCCTTAATTGGTCCTCATGTTAGGAGGGAATTTTCAGTTTAGTACCTGCTTTTAAAAGTGTATACATTGGGTCCTCATGTTTTGTAATTTGTGTTAATTTAGTGAATTATTGACACTTCAAACAAGTTTGTAACAGCAATTGGAAGGTGTCCAAACGTTCAAACCGTTAATAAACATGCTGCAACTCAAAATGACTTGTCCACTTGCAATTTTCAAGCCAAATTGATTGTTCAAAGGGACTAAATTGACACAAATTGCAAAACATGAGGACTCAATGTATACACTTTTAAAAGTGGGTACTAAACTGAAAATTCCCTCCTAACATGGGGACCAATTAAGGATTTAAGCCTAGTTTTTTTATAACTTAAGTGAATGAAATCTTTTTGTTTGAGAATTGTATGTAGAGGATATTAAATACAGGGGAAAGCTATATAAAAAAATTACTTATTATGATAGTTATTGCTCTAACTATTATAGTAAATCTAACTTACTACAAATATTAGTAATCCTATATAAGTTGGATTTATTATATCAAGTCTACCAATAACTCTCGTAGTAAATGAAACTTATTATATGACAAATATTGATAGACTTGACATATTAAGTAACTTATTAAGATTGATAATCAAAAACACATCCTAATAAGTTAGACTTATTATGTTAAGTACTCAATATAATAAGTCAACCTACAATGCTAAGGTTATTAATGCATATCATTATAAGTTTAACTTACTATGACAAATATATGTACACTTGACACAGTAAGTTATGTCAGGTCTTTTTAACTGTCATAAAGTTTCATATTTTCTACATCATGTACTCTGTGATGCTTGAATAACCATCATAGAAAATATTGTAGAACAAACATAGAAAGTCTCGCATTGAGTAATGTGATAAAGTGGAAAAATTTGTGTTTATCCAACATAGGTGCACTAGCTAAATTATTGGCGTATTTGGAATTTATAATGAGATTATGGAGATATAGTCAGTCATTTTTGGTCTTGCATCATCTAGATCAACTTCTTCTTGACAAGATAAGTTAGAGTTTGTAGAATTAGCTTAATGTTGTTTTACAAAGATTAACTTTCTTCTTATAATTGATTACTTGAGATTTTGCAACAGATGATATTTTTGTTGAAATAGAGTTTGGGAAAAGTCTTACATGCAATTATATGTTCATCTAGTTCATATGATTCATCATATTTAAGTGTTTAGGCACTTTCACTACAAGGGAAGTTGACAAACATAATGTGGAGAGTGAATAAGTAGTTGTCATCAATATCTTTATGTTTTAAGATAATTTGTAAAGAAAATCAAAATTTAATAGCATGGGAAACAAAAACTATTATTAGTTGTCAACATTCATTATCTTTATCACCAAACACATGTATGAACTGTTTCATGTGTTTGATTGACTGCTTTTGGGTATCAACATTTTCAAAGGTCAGAATTCAATCGCATATTCACCATATTATGAACCATGGATTTCTTGATTATATTCAATATTGAATTTTTATGGCCTTATACCCAAAATTCAACTGGTATTGTAGAATCTAAACCTCAATTGGATATAGTTGGAGCTCAACCTATGTTGCTGCCAAACAAGCTCAAGTATTTTGACTAAATAATTTTAACATGCTTTGTTTTTTATGGAATAAGTATTTTGAAATTATTTATTATTGATGAAGAGTATAAAATGAATTAGTGATGATATTTTGAATTCTAATAAGAAACATAACCTTAGGTGATCTACAAAAATTTATTCAATCCCTTCTTTACAGAAAATGTTTTTTTTTATGAAATTCTAGAAAGTTACATTATGAGTTAATGAAAATAATGAATAAATTCTACAAACATATTGAAGTACGAGTAAAAGTCTATCAAGATTTTTTTAAAAGAATTTACCAAAAACACAAATAATAAAAAGAAAGAAAATAAAAAATAAATGATATTTTATTAAGAAAATTATATATTTATAGATATTTATTTATAAATAAGAATAATAAATACTTTTGTTTACATTTTCTAACTGTGTTTTATTTATGCTCCACTCCAGAATGAGTTAGTTTTCAGCAACACTAACTTACATTAACTTAACGAAACTTGAATTTAATTAAAAATTTTGTTAATAATGAATTGTTTTTAAATTTTGATTTATTAATTCCATATAGATTACGGTATATTTCACATGATATTGATAGAGCAGAATTGATATGGTCAACGAGTCTCACAAAAGCGTGTTACCTTTATTGGCGCGTGGTAGGGAAAAACAAAGCTGCTTTGCAATTTCTTTATAACAATGATAATTTAAAAATATTTATTTTATAATATTTTAATAATTGATCTAAAATTATTTTATAATCTATAATAATAATCATAAATATGAACTAATCATAAAATAACATACAGATAATATTAAAAAAAGTTATTAAAATATGATTATTCAACAACTTTTTTTTTATGTAGGCTTTAACTTAAGCTTGAATTTATTTTCAGATGAGACTATATATTTGATTGTTTGTAAAGTTGAAATACTATATTTTTGTTAGAAAACAAATCATATCCCTGAGAGAATATATTGTTATTATTATAAGTAATTTGCAGTAATAATGTTATATTATTATAAAATAATATTTATAGGAATAAAATAGCAGAATTATAGATTATCTCTTGTATATATTTCTCATATTTTATTCAAAATTAATAAGACAGTTTTTTTCCCTATTTTCTTTTTTTACTGTGCCTTTATACTTTAATGGACAATCTCTGGTTTCTGTCTCGCATCCGATATTGTCGTCCGACCACCAGCTCCGGCCACTGTCGTCGGCCACCGTCGCCGACCACTTTCGCAGCCATCGTCCCCGCCACTTGTGCCACCGATGCACCAACACCTGGTCCTACCTCTATTGCTTCCGCTATCTTCTTCTCTATTCTCTTATGTTTAAGTCCCTTGAAGTTTTGTTGTTGTTTAGGGCAGTTAAGTCCCTTGAAGTTTTGTTACTGTTTAGAGTGATTAAGTCCCTACAGGTTTGTGGTTGTTAGCCTTTTAATTCCAGCCGTTGCAGGGTAGTGTAGTCCTTGCAGGTCTGTTGTTGTTTGCCTCTGGATTAAGTCCCTACAGGTTTGTGGCTATTAGCCTTTTAATTCCAACCGTTGCAGGATAGTGTAATCCCCGCAGATCTATTGTTGTTTGCCCCTGCAGTTTGTTGCTGCAGGCCCTTCATTTGTTCTTGCAATTCGTTGTTAACAACGGAAATGACGAACACTCTTGAAGACAAATTACATATTTCAAATTGAGTTTATGTATTCCAAGCTTTGTCTATACTTCAACTTGAGGTGGAGTGTTAGAAAATAAATCATATTGAGAGAATATATTGTTATTATTATAGGTGATTTGTAGTAATAATTATAGAATAATATTTATAGGAATAAAATAACAGAATTATAGATTCTCTCTTATATATATTTTTCATATTTTATTCAAAATTAATAAAACAGTTTTTTCCCTATTTTCTTTCTTTACAATTTTTGAAAACGCTAAATAAAGATATAATAATAATAATACAGTATAGAATGTCACTATATAAATATGTTCTTAACTCTTTCTAACATTACGAAATATATAGATGAGATAGCACGATCATATAATTGCGTGAAGGATGAAAAGCAGAATTGACGAGACAAACCAACTTATACTTTCTATTCACAAAAATTGTGATAACTACAGTTGTTTTTCTCCAAACTTATTGATGCCAACGAAAGCAACACGACAACAATGTTAAATGTCACACAATTTTCTAACGTATGCAGGTAACAGAACATAGAAAATGATGAAGAGGACATGGTAGTGACTATGAATACAAAGTAGATGCCCATTTATTGCAAGAAAACTTGGTACCATCAGCCACACAATTTCACATGGCCCGCTTGATTTATGTGGTTTATGGTTCAACAACTCTATCACTTGACAACACAATAAATATGATTTTAGAGTTTTTCAAGAAAAGACACATAGAACTCCACACATGGTAAGACATTGTCCGCTTTGGGCCAAGCCCTCACGGGTTTGCTTACCATTGGAGATATTTATGTATATATAAACTCTTGACCAGTCTTTCTTTCACTCAATGTGAGACTTTGTTTGCTCTCCAACAAATTTCAGATGATTTTTTTATATATATGTGGATTTGCATTTTTTAAATAACTATAATCAATTTATTTTATAGAATTTATGTGATTCATATCATCACTTCATTCATGTGATTCGCATCATTTTACGCGCTTTAAGCTTTAAACACATGTACTACACCAATACATTCTTAGAGCAAGACTCTATCACATTAGTAAATTTACATTATATAAATCAATTTTTAAAGTTTATTTTTTAATATAGTAATAAAATCATTTCAAATTTGTCTTGATAAAATTTTATTTTAATTGAATTCATCATGTCACATGTTATTTAACCGTTATTAGATAACTTTTATTTTAATATTTTTTGTTTTAAAACTTCTTTAATTAAATTTTTTAAAATATTTTTTCTCGCTCTTATTATTGGAAACACATTTTATATGATATATCATTGAAATTAAAAGGGAAACTTTTTGTAGTCAAAGAAAATGGGACAACCATCGAATGGGCTGGAACCTAAAAAAACCTAAAAAAAGTTATGGACTTTCGTTTCATCATGTACTTATTATTAATTCATTAAAATAATTTAAAATAAATATTAAATATTTAGAAACAAAATTGTTTAATTCATAATTAATTTAATTAATTCAAATATTTATATATTTATAAAATCTTAGTATTTTATTAAAAAATAACTATATATCTAGTCAACAAATTCTTCTACTTTTATTTAAAATTAATCACATCTTAATAAAGGTATTTTAGAAAATTTCAAAAGTGCAGGATGAAACAGTCCCTTAAGAACATAGGCCTGTACAAAGGGCCCAACTTAAACTGGGGATCATGCTGTCCTCAGTACCTCCCTTTTTTCTATTCTCACGCCCTTTCTTTTTAAGTTTTCTACCCTCTTTTCTTATATATCCCTTTCCCCTTCCACTCTCTTCTTCTAACCCCTCCACTTCTCTTTCTCTTTTCTCCACCCTCCTTTAATGAAATTAATATTAACATATACAATCAAAACACATTTTATTAATATATCTCAATAAAAAAAAAACATTTTCATTGTTTATCTAGAAAATAAAAATATGTATAGTTTTCATCTCAACAAAATGTTATCAAAGTTCCTAACAAAAGTACATTCTAAGATTGTATGTTGAAAAAAAGTTTTCTACATAGATGCATATGTATCTTGAAAACTTAATACCAATATAATATTTTTTTATGAATACTTTTGACATATTGTTAAAAATTAATTGGAGTGTATTCTTAACAAATCTTAATTAATAATTGGGTTTGAGTTTCTTATATAAGGTTATTATTTTTAGCACTTCCATAATTACTAATTCAAACACCTTTCACTACCACTACTGCACCACTTACACTGTCAGTGCTTCCATCATCATCATTGTTGCGAAAGAAGAACAAGATTGCAAAGGAAAAGGATGAGAGAAAATACCAAAAAAAAAAATTATTTCAAGATGCTCTTTCCAAAAACATATTTCACGTATTTTGGAAAATTCTTTTTCAAACAAATTTTATATAGGAGTGTTTAGCAAAATTCATTTGGAAAGGCATTATTCGAAAATATATTTTATTTGTTTCGGAAATTGTATTCCGAAAATCACATTCTAATTTTTTTTTAATTTTATTTTTAAAATCTTAGGAATGTTTTCAAAAAGTCGCTTTTACAGAAAGCAAAATGTCAATTAGAACATTTGAGGGGTGCATGAACTTTCCTCCCCCCCCCCCCCCCAAAGAATATAGGTGTGTACATAGACTATAAACTAAGTAAAAATACATAATTTATATTTATCATAGTATAATAAATACAAATTAATTTTAATTTTCTGAAATAGAACAACTTATTGTGTAAATTATGTTAGAAAAAGTGTGTACGTCACTATTTTGACCATTTTATAAACATGTTTGAGTGAGTTTTTTCATAACTTTCATAAAAAAAGGAATTTTTTAGGGTTAAATTAACTTATGCGTGAATTAATTTATATATATTTTCATATAATATGTACATGAGTTAAATCAGTTTATTAAGAAGTTAAATTCAATTATTTTTAGAAAACTTGTCCGAATAGATATTTAATAACTTATTTTTTTGGAACTAATACTTTTAAAATCTTTTTAAGGGACTAAAAAACATTGTTGTAATAATCAATCTTCTCAAACTTCACCAAATTTTGTTTCCCTCTTTTTTCATATCACTATACCACACCACATTACATATTATTTGCCTACTTTATTAATCTTTATAATTAACTTAATTGACCATTTTTATTATAAAATTCTTCTTCACAATAATACACATTTTTAGAATAGTAGTAACATCATATATTTTTATATTTATTTAACATTTTTTATAAGAATAAAATAGTTATAAATGTGTAAATTTTTGTATTTAAAAAAAGTGAAAAGTAAAGAAAAATAGTATGAAATGTAAAAGTTTAAGTGTCATAGAATATTTTTCATATTTTTATCGTAAAATTCATATCGAATATTTTCTTAGACAAATCGACTGAAATACCAAAAGTGTTTTTGCATTGTATTTACTCATACTTTCTGTTTATCATTTATGGATGTGTAAAATCTTAGTTGTTTTTCAAATATTTGCGTACAGGTGGCAAGGGTAAATAAACTAGGTTTGTTAGTTAACGGTTATAGTAACATGACATGATTCTCAGTTGAACAGCGTCAGCACTAAGCAGTTCAAAACGTGCAGATGCTTATGAATCTTTCTATTGTCTGATAAACAAATAAATAATAAAAAAAGCAGCAGAGAAATTGCACATATCGTGCATTCTGTCTCCTTTGCTTACTCCGCAACACAGCGTAACCCAGATTTCGTCCACTCCAAAGGCAATTTTCACACAAACCCCACCAATTCTATTACCCACATCCCAAAGCCAGAAAAAGTATTCAATTTCGGTTGATAAAGAGAGAAAAGAAACGAATTTCAAGAGCCAAGTCCTTGAGGGGTGTTTAGTAGTGATTTCCTTGTTTGATGGCTCTTCACTGTGGCATTTTCAGCTTCAGGAGTGTAGCTTCTCACCCTCTAAGTTCCGTCAAGTTCAGTCAGCCCACTGTCAAAGCTTCCACCTTTGCTTCCCCTCTTACCCCTCCTATTGTCAAATTGAATGTCAGAGGTAATTCAAATTATGGGTCTTCATTAAATCTTAGTTTTATGCATGCTATGAAGAAGAGCAACTGTTTTCTGTTCTGTTTGAACCTTTGCAATGTTTTCGAATATGCTTGTTGCAATTAGGGGAGGGTGCAGTTTGTGCTATCAATTTGAGTTGTGTACATGTGAGCTTTTAGGTGTCTTTGGATAATAAACTTAAGACCTTATTTAGTAAACTTTTCTCTGATAAGTAATTAAGACAAGAAACTAATAAGCATGAATCAATAAGAATCAATAATTTTGTTGGTTTTTTTATTAGTTAATAGTGTAGAAAACATAAAAATGTTCTTAAAATAAGCTTAAGATGTTAGTGATAGCCATTAAACTATTTATTTAAGTGCAAATAAGCTTGCAGAACCTCATTCAAAGTCCTCCTTGTTTAAAAGATCTTGTTGCTTCTTTCTTTAGTATCACTTCTCTAGGGGTATCAAGTTATGATATGAATGCATTTTCACTACTCAACTTTTCGTTGTACAGGAAAGGCTGTTCCTGGTGATGGGACACCTGAAACAAAGGAATCACCTCTTGTGGTTTGTTTTGGGGAAATGCTCATTGATTTTGTCCCAACTGTCAGTGGCCTTTCTTTGGCTGAAGCACCTGCGTTTAAAAAGGCTCCTGGAGGTGCCCCTGCTAATGTTGCAGTAGGCATATCTCGATTAGGGGGTTCATCAGCTTTCATTGGAAAGGTATTATATAGGTACTTCTCTAGGTTGTTTCTATACTTCTGTTATAGGAAGCATCATATTTACTTGTTCGCTTTGGCATACTGCCAATATTGTCTTTGCTAGCAAACTTGATATTGTCCCGGCATCCTTATCCCTGTGCTGCCAAACTTTAGGCTTGTAATGTTAATCAGCATGTTTGTTACATAATCAGCTTTTATGAAAAAATAGATGATAAGGTTAATCAAGAGTTAACTACTATTTTGGTCCTTGAAATATTTATGGGATAACAAATTGGTCCCTACAAGATCTGTGTCATTTGTTAGTCCCTCCATAGTGAAAGTATCTACCACATAAGTTTCTGTTAGTCTCCATAAGAAACAGTAATGAATTCTGAAGTGATCTATTAATTGCTAATATGGCTTGTTAATGTCATCTAAGCATTTGTGTGACAAAACCACCTAGGCTTTCACTTGGTGCGCATGTTGGCAAAATGATTAATTAATATGATGGGATGTCAAATTTTAAGGAAAGGAATTCAAGTCTGGCATGTGAATCTTTGAGTGGCAAAATCATGGGTTAACCCTTTTCTGTATCTGTTTGTGTGTCTGTTTGTAATGAACAAAATACCATTGCCTACTCAGGCATAATCAAGAGAGAAAAAAATTTCTAACTGCACTATGGTATTAATCAGCGATCTGAAGCATACTGGCACATAGATAAAATCGTTAGTTAAGCCTCATTTTTGTCCCGCAAATATTCACATGTCATCACTTTGTATAAGCATCAAATCTGTGCCTGTCTCAGTTTCCTACACCATCAAATATGTGCTTGTCACAGCTTCCAACACCTTCAAAATACACTCCATGCTCAAAAATGATCTTTTTAAAGCCAATTTGGCTAAGAAAACTCTATCATTTTTTTCCAAGCTCTTGCTGCTTGGTTGAGGCCGTACAAGGCCTTCCTCAGTCTGTACACCCTATCTTCTTGCCCTTTAATCATAAAACTTACATATGCTTCCTCATCAAGAGATCCATTTACGAAAACTAACTTCACATATAATTGGTACATGGCCTAACCTCTTAAATCTTTAACTGCAACCATCAATCTTAATGTTTCCATTCTTGCCCAGGTGCATAGGCCTCGTCATAACCAGTTCCTTCTCTATGCAAGAACCTTTTAGCAATTAATTTGGCTTTTTGCTTCATCACTTCACCATATGGGTTTACTTTATCTTTGTATACCCACTCTAAAGCGATGAACCTTTTCTTAGATGACAGACTTACTAATTCTCATGTTTGGTTCTTCTCAATTGAGCCAATTTCTTCTCTCATAGTATTGACCCACTTAGGTTCTGGAATTGATCTTTCAAAGTAAATTGGTCTAACTTCAGACATCAGTACATAGTGCCTTAGTTCACTTTCAGAATCTACTGCAATGTCTGGCATGATAACATAGTCATCTAGATTAGGTGGAAGTTGCCTTACCCTTATGGATCTTCTAAGATCTGGTGGAGCATTTATGTTAATCTCAGAGTCGATTAGACTAGTAGATTCAAACATCATTTAGCTGAGTTGCTACTTGCCTTAGATTTCTAGTCCCATCTTTTAGTTTCATCAACCACCATATCTCTATTTACTATCATTTGCTTCTTCCCTCTTGTAGAATGATAACCGATGAATATCATCTGCTCTTCGTTGTTGGCAAGTTTTCTTCTAAACTGATCTAACACATGCTTGAAACAAATTGATCAGCACTAGGCTTTCTACCTGTCCAAGCTTCCTCGCATGTCTTTCCTTCTAGCTTCTTAGTGGGTGATTCCTCACCCCATGGATAACATGGTAAGCCTTTTCTCCTCAACGTCTCATCATGTTCATGATGGGTTTTTTTTTTTTTTTTCCTTTCTACAATATCATTATATTCTGGTGTATAGGGAGGTGTAACTTCATGGATAACATAACACCCTCTCCTTCATAGTTACTATTGAATTCATCGGAAACATATTCACAACCACTGTCAGTTCTTATAATTTTCAATAAATTGCCACTCTGCCTCTAAGCTAGGGACTTGAATTTCTTAAACATATCAAACACATCACTTTTGTTATTAATCAAGTTGACTCACACCCTCCTATTCAAATCATCAATAAAGTTGACCACACCTTTTTAACTGTCTAACAACTTCTATAACTTGAATTACAACCACTAACATTTTGGTTTGAAAGTCAAATGAGAATCTGATATCTAGATCAATAAACTCTGATTTTGGTATTTTATTCTCTTACAAGTTAGAAGTCATAGTTAAAATATCTCTTCTAAATTCGAGTAATGTTTTTTGCAACGTGAACAGGTTGGCGAAGATGAATTTGGATATATGCTTGCGGATATACTAAAGGACAATAATGTAAACCATGAAGGGATGCGTTTTGACCCTGGTGCACGTACTGCCTTAGCATTTGTTACACTGAGGAGTGATGGAGAGCGAGAGTTCATGTTTTATCGTAATCCCAGTGCTGATATGCTGCTCCAAGAAGATGAGCTTGATTTGGACCTAATCAGAAAGGTAAAACCAAAAGCAGAGTTTGTAGTTGTCAAACTAAAGCAAAATGTACCCCGAGTGGAATAAAAGGGAACGTGAACCTCTATTGAGCATGCTACTCAACATTCTTTCTGTTGCACTTTTCTCACGTAATATTTGTTCAGTTATTCAATATCACTTCTTTCAGCTAATACTTGGTGAATTTGTTTAACTATTAGTATCCCTTTGGATGAATTTCTTCACTGCCAAGTCTATGTTTCACTTCTTAATATGTTCTGCTCTAACTCTTCTAAATTTATGAATTATAGTAATATTGTTCTATTATTTCATGCTACAAGGCGAAGATTTTCCATTATGGTTCTATAAGTCTTATAACAGAACCATGCAAGTCAGCACACATAGCTGCAGCAAAGGCTGCAAAAGATGCTGGTGTAGTTCTGTCTTATGATCCTAACCTGAGGCTTCCTTTATGGCCTTCTGAAGATAGTGCAAGAGAAGGAATTCTGAGTATATGGGAGACAGCAGATATCATTAAGGTTGAACATATATTTATTACAGTCTTCAGAAATAGGCTTTTCTTGCTCCTTTTTCTAGAGTACGGTGTAACAATCTGATGACTGTTTCAGGTAAGTGAAGAAGAAATTTCTTTTCTTACAAAAGGTGAGGATCCATACGATGATGCTGTTGTACGTAAACTATTCCACGAAAACCTCAAGCTACTCCTAGTTACTGAAGGTGCAGAAGGTTGTAGATATTACACCAAGGTAAGCCTTCCAAACATGCCATTTTCCGAAATTCATTTCAACTCTTGCTAATACTTGTTTTATGGTCACCATTTGGTGTATCAGGAGGCAGTAATGTTTACTAATTAAGCACTTGTTGCATAAACTGTACCCTCACATTCCCATCAGATTAAGAATTGAAGCAGCTTATTTGTAGCACAGTAAAGCTGCAAAATCACATTACAGTGTTTGTGTCATTTAGAAAAAATGAATCCAACAACTCTTCTACCAATAGAATGTCCTGTTATCCCTTGAAGCCAAAGTTAAGGCAAAGCAGCTTGTGGGATTTGAACGCAGCACCAAGTGTCTCACAGAGAGACTTGGAGCCACTTGAGCCAAGGTTCTTAATCTTAGCAAAATTTTCAAAGTACGATGTTGATGAAAAAGATATGTAATAATAAACCTTCAAGGAGTCCTTGTTGTAATTCTTGAATACAATAGTTGGAACATAAAATTGTTGAAAACAAAATAGGGAATATTAGTTTGACATCTTCTCTTCTCTTGGGAATTGATTGTAGAAGATAACTAAAAGAAGTATTGGAAAAGTTATTAGCTACAAATTCTAATGGCATTTATGCTGCTAAACATAGTGTACTATTGATTATTATGATTTGAAACCTGTGCTGGTATTTCTTTGCAGGAATTCAGTGGCAGGGTGAAGGGATTGAAGGTGGATGCTGTTGACACCACTGGTGCTGGTGATGCTTTTGTGGCTGGAATGTTATCACAATTAGCCGCAAATCTTTCATTGATTCAGGTGAGAAATATGTATTTGTTTTTGTTATTAAATCCCAAAAGTTTACATCTCACAACTGCAGAAACTCTTGCAGTATGGAGCACATATTATTGTTTAAATTATTGAAAGAAATCTCAATCTCTTTCCTTAAATTCTGTGATTTTATGACTGTAAATGTAAAACACGGAAGAATTGAGAACTGGAATAAGGAAACAAGTGTTCTTAATCTTTATACTTTCGGTAACACTAGAATTTAGTGTTTCTATTTTCAAAATGGATGAGTTTAATACTCCAACTTCAGAAATATGTGCTTTAGTATTGCCTCAGTGTTTAAACTTTAGCAATAATTTTTTTATTATCACTACAAAGTTAAGTTCACTTATTTTAAAATTGGAAAAATAAATTCTTCAATTTGAAATATAAAAGCCAAAACTGAAATTGGAAAAACCAAACATACATTTCCCCTGAAAATAATCACCCTGCAAATGGGTGCCCATAAGGCTTAAGAATTAACTGAAATGTGCTAACAATATAATAAGTTGTACAATGGTATTTATTATAGATTATCATGCATGGTGAGACTGACAACTTTTATGATTTATGACTGTAGAAAGAAGAAGAGTTGAGAGATTCTCTAAAGTTTGCTAATGTCTGTGGTGCATTGACTGTGACTGAGAGAGGTGCAATTCCAGCTTTACCCACCAAGGAAGCTGTTCTTGATGCTCTGCTTAAGCCAGTCTCCTAGCTTTGCGGCCACTAAGTGTAATTATGTGGTGAGTGAGGAAAATTCTTTTTGGAGAGGGGAATTTAAATTCTTCTGGGAAATTGTGAGCTAGATAGAACAATGAATAAGAACTGGTCATTTAGTTCAGGCAAAATTCTACATTAATCAAGTTCATCATTGTTGGCTAATGGAGAATTGTTCTTCATGTACCCATTTGTACTTGATCTATGATGTAGAAGTTGCTATGTAATTTGTGATATATTTTTTAATTTAGCTAAAGCATAAAAAGGAATTTTGTACATAAAATGTTTACTATAAAATTATATGCACAGTTAAGTAGATATAGGTAATATTTTGTCAAATTTATAAATGGTTTCTATAGTGAGTCCCTTATGTAGTTTAACAATTATTAAAATTTGTTTTCCAATACCAATTTTCATACATTTATGATCTAAGATAATAACTTGTATTTAAAGATTATTGTTTTTAATTTTTATATTATTTTATTTCATTTTTAATTATGTTTTCTTTTTAGTTATATATACTTTTCATTCTTCAAGCATCTATATAATATTGTTTGTGTAACAATTTTTTTTGTTTAAATTATATAAGTGTATATGACATATATTTTTCAATAAAATTTATATTAATTAACCTTTTTATATTACAATGGATTAAATTTAACACCAAATAGCATCAAACAACATAACAGTGTTAACTTCATAAAAATTTGAACGGATATCCTCAAATAAAGACTTAGGTCTTGTTCACTTGAGTGGATTTGGGGGGAGTAATTGAAAGGATTTGAGAAGATTTGAAGATAAATTTTTTTTGTTGTTTATTTGAATAGATTTAGAGATAAATGAAAGTGGATTTGGAAGTAAATTTTTTTAATTTGTCATATAAATTAAATCTTACACTAATTCTCACAAACTTTACTTTCAAATTCACTGTTGTTTACTTCCAAATTCACTCAAATAAACAACAACAAAAATTACTTTCAAATTCTCTCAAATCCACTCAATTACCCTCCTTCAAATCCACTCAAGTGAACACGGCTTTAAATACATGAAATATTGCAATTTTAAGAGAAATATTTAATCCAAATATCCATTCTTTATATTAGTGACCTCATTTAGTCTGTCTTTACAGTTCTCTTTATAAGATAAGTACTTGATATAATTTATAAATATGTTTATCAATAAATTCAATAACATGCATTCATCTAGAATATTAATATATTTTTCAAAGTTAGTTCGCTATCAACCTTATCGGTAGAATATGCTAATCATCAATATTGTCGGTCATTTGATTATGGCCTAAAAAACTATGCCTTCTAAAAATACTTAATATGATAATGTTTGGTAATGAATATTTGAATTCAAGATAGCTATTTAATTATACAGATGCTCCGAGAGAAGCTATGGTTTAAAATTTTCCCATAGCAATGAATTGAACCAAAGTTAGAGAATTTTCCATTTTCAACCAGAAGTCAGAAACATTCTCCATTGATGTCCCAAACATTTTCATCCACAAAAAAGTATAGTAATAAAACGGTTGTAAACCATGACTATGTCTGATGATCATTGCCAAATAGGACACCAACCCCGACATTAAAGGGTGTCCTTACATCAAGTGGCACCCCACCTCTTTAAGAACCAAGTTCCACACCCTTTGACCAATCTGCAATCTAAGTGCAACTCATCCAAACGAAACAAACCATAAGGAACTCATTCATTGAAACAAGACATTAGTATAATTTGTTATTCCTACATTTGTGTCTGTCTAACCAACCACAATGGCTGATGATCCTCAAGACGTGGCTGACAGGGAGCGCATTTTCAAGCGTTTTGATGCGAACGGCGATGGCCAAATCTCTTCAGCTGAGCTCGGAGAAGCACTGAAGGCACTTGGATCAGTAACACCAGAAGAGGTGCAAAGGATGATGGAAGAGATTGACACTGATGGAGATGGCTATATTTCACACGAAGAGTTCACAGAATTTGCAAGAGCCAACCGTGGCCTAGTCAGAGATGTTGCAAAGATTTTTTAACCACCACCCTTCTGTAATTAATTAATTAATTCAATTTCATTCTTACTTCCTTTGTTCTGTTCTATGCATGTTGTCACCAATGAGAAGAGAAAACAGCTTTTGTGTATGTATGCATGCTTTCTGACTTTCTACATATAGATAATGATCAAAATCACAGGTTTTTCATTTCATTTTGTAATCCTCTTTTTGGACCTTTTCTATATTGTGTGTATTATATAACAAGGTGCATGCCCTAGACGCCATGATAGGTGCACCAACATTTATCTTATTAAATGGAGTCTACTTAAAAGCGTGCAAATTTTAAGTTTGCACGTCATGTAAACACCTATGACATGGTTTTGCACATTATCTTAATATTTAGGTGATCTTTTGTTAACACAAAATTGTTTTGGTTTTGTGTGTATTAACAGTTGAGAAAGAATCTTAAACACTCACATGGATAAACTTGTAACAATGAATTTTCCTACACAGATATAAAATTATCCATGAAAATAAAATTTAGTCAGAATAGTTTATCCATAGAAATATTTTTATACTCAAGAAAATATATTACACTTTACTCCTTGGGGTAAAGGAAGAAATGTACAAAAACAAGTAATGTTCCTCTGAGCTTCTGTTTCTGCTAACAAGTTGAAAACATTGACATCTAAACCCTGCACTATGGTGAGAATCATGGCAAAAACAATTCTCAACGACCGTAGAGAAAATCATCATCCTCACACTCTGGAACTCCTAGCATTGCCAAGGCCAAGTGACTTTTCATCTCATTGTTTGTTTGTTGTAACTGAGGGTAATAATCAATCACAAACCCATTACCAAGATAACCAGACTTCCTTCTTCTAGAGAGCACAGGTTCAACTTCACCTTTCAGTATTGCAACAATCTCACCTATGCTTGGCCTCCTAGATTCTTCATTTGTAACACAGGCAGCTGCTGCATCCACCATCCGAGCCATTTGATCTGTGTAACTCGAGTTGTACTTGACTTGAGGATCAAGCAACTCTTGAATCGCTCCTTTCCCTTTCCTGAGCAAAGGTTTAGCCTGAAAATGAATGTCACGGATAAAAACAAGATGAAACTTTTGTGATTACTAGTGAAATACAAAAACTGAACCTGAAACATTTGCTTAACCCAAACACTCTTAAATGTCATGTTTTGCAGCTAGATCGAGCAATTTTATAGTAGAACCAGATAAACTGACAAATTTTGTACTTTGTTCTAGTCTAGTAGAAGTCAGAAATTTAAAATCCGTGTGTTATATCATTGATATGACATTTTATTTTATCATTTACTCACCCAGATCACCAAGTTTTCCTCTCCAGGGGGTCTTTTTGCTTCAATTGGCTTGCGGCCAGTTAAGAGTTCCAATAAAACAACTCCCAAAGCATAAACATCGGTCTTATCTGATACTTTCCCATGTTGGAAATACTCAGGTGCCAAATAACTGTCGAGTAAAAGAAGATAGAACAATTTATTTGAATGATCGAAGTATGAAAATAAAGAAAGCAAAAAGCCAACCCCCTCCTCAACACAAATTGCTAAATCGATATGAAGGAGTTAAGTTCACACCCAAATGTTCCTTTCACTGTTTTGCAAAGAAAAGGAACTGATGGGGCTGGAGTCCATGAAGCTAATCCAAAATCACATAACTGAAATTTAGCAAAAAGAACTAATCAGAATGACTTGTTGGGTGTTCTTCATGATACAATTTCTACTACATACGGTATAGTAGAACTTATCAGCAAAGGGGAATCTTACCTTGGGAATCTTCTTAGAGGAGAGAAGAATGTTTGAAGGCTTAATGTCTCTATGAACAACACATCTTTCTGTTCCATTATGCAGATAAGCCACGGCTTCTGCAATCCCAATTGCAACTTGATATCTCACGGACCATGGAAGTGGAGAACTACCCTTCAAACTTTTCTTCTTCCCTATAAAAAAGGTCATCTATAATCAGTGAAAAACATAAAATTCAATGGAAACCACTATGTGGCTTGCATTAGGAGTTAAGCAAAATCAGATAAAATGACTACCATGCAAGTGATGCTCTAAGCTTCCCCCAGACACATACTTGTATACCAAAAACAAACCCTCTTCTGAGTCAATACAAAATCCCACAAGAGGAACAACATTTGTGTTATGAAGAGAACTAGCAATCATCAATTCTCTACAAAACGCCTTAGCACACTCTTTGTCTTCCTTGTCCAACCTTTTAATAGCAACAGCAGTTCTCCAAAACCCAACTCTTCCTCTATAAACACAGCTCAAGGCACCTCTCCCCAACACTCTCCCTGTCCACAGAAAAAAACATAGAATCACACTCTCACACAAAGGAATCAAATTCAATTCCATCAACAGAATATTCACACCTTTGGAGAAATTGCGAGTGGCTGATAGAATTTCATCATAGCTGAACCTGATCAAAGGGTTGAAGACTGGAGACATGCTTTTCTCCAGCGAATGTATTCTCCATTTCATCTCCTTAACTTGAGATTCACATTCCAAATTTACCATCAAAAAGGTTGCAGCGGCAGCAGCAGAAGCAGAAGAGCTCATGTTGAAGGACTCAACCTCAACCTGAGAGCAGAAACTGAACCTGAAAGATGAGTGAACCGATTGAGGGTCAGCAGTAGCCAATTCTGCTCCAGACTCCGCCAGCAACCACGCCTTGTTATGCTCCGAAGTTGTCTTCCTTTGACCATTATGGTCGTTGCTGCCACCACAAGGATCAACACCAACACACGCCAAGGCAAAGTTCCACATGGTTTTTCTCAAAAGGGCCTTGAATTTGAGCCTTTTGTTCTCAGAAGAGTCATTTCCAACTGCAGAGGAAACATGTTCATTGGAAGCACCCTTGGTGTGATCAGAACAGAAACTCATGATGAAGTAGTGAGAAGAAAAGGGTCAGAGAAAAAAGATAAAGAAGAAAAGTGGGGAGAAAGTTCTTTGCTTGTTGGATTGGAGCATATTTTTCTTCTCAACTGCACAGAAAAGAAGAGAGAAAGATGGGAAGTGGTTGGGGATGTCTTTGAATAATTGAAATTGGATTAATGTAAGGTTGCATCAGAGTGAAAGAAGGTTAAGAAAAGTTGGCTATCATCAAGGGTAATTGTGAGAGTGTGGTGATGATGATGATGACACCACCTTTAAGTTATAAGTTATGTTAAAATGATTATTATAGTATAGAGGGAGGAGAGAGCATGAATTGATGGTGAGAATTTGAGAAAGAGAATCTTGTGTTTCTGAGACTGAAGGTGACACAAGGTAGAACACACACCAGGGAACATTTTTCTGCATAATTTAGTTGTTAGGTGGGGACTCCTGAATAAATAAAACCATACATATAAAATTAAGAAGAAACTACTTATAATGTAATGATTCCATTCTATATGCATGCACGTAGAAATTCAATTATATCTTAAAACATATAAAATGGGTTAAATATGTTTTTTTCTCTAAAATTTGAGTGAAAATTGAAATTAGTTATTCCTCAAAATTTTAGTCTAATTTAGTTCCCAACTATAAATGTATGAATTTAATCATTTTAACTAAATTTTGTTAGGTTTATTTGATGTTTCAAACACGTTTCATGATAACATTTGGGTTGTTTACATTATTTGATACATTTTCGTTTCAATTTTAACTGAGAAACGCATTTGAAATATTAAATAAAGTTAATAAATTTTGGTTAAAATTACTAAATTCATACATTTCAAAGTTGAGAACTAAATTAGGCCAAAGTTTTGAAGAGCGACTAATTCTAATTTTCACTGAAAATTAAGGGATAAAAAACATATTTAACCCATATAAAATTTTCGTTGCGAACGGGTGCAAGTCCCACTTTAGATAAAAATAAGAAAATAGAGTATTCTATAAAGAATCTATTAACTCGTTATTTTAAGATTTTAAATAAAAAATAATGTGAATTTTTTATATAGTCGAATTTAAATATTACCGGTGTTTATATCTTATTAGTAAACCTCCTTCTTAATTTTCTTAACAGAAATATTTGTAATTCAAAGCATAAAAAATAACAATTAAAATCTAAATAATTTTATTTGGAATTGTATAAAAAATTTACAAAGTTACTAAATATATTTTAATAAGGAAAACTATCAATGAAGTCCCGTTTTTAAAATGTAAGCAAAGAAAGAATAGATTGAGAAATATTATAAGAATAAAAGGTTGGGTAAATGGTTGTAATAATAATGGTGATAAAAATATTCTTATTATTTATTCTTTAAGTAATTATCATGGGCTGTGATGTAATGACTGAAATAAAAATACATTAATGCTTATGTAATGTCTGAACAAAGCATTTGAGGTGTCTTATATACCACATGTTTTTCTTATATAATATTTTTTGAGTACTTTAAAAGGGTTGAGTGGAAACGTCAAAGAAAAAAAAATGAAATTTCAATATTCTTATTTTATTTTCTTTTATTACGGGAAACAACTTGTGAAAATAATTATGTTATGGTGAAGCTATTAATATCTGTGAAAGATCTACTGAATTATTTTTCCATCGCATTAGAAAAATATTAGAGAAGAGTCAAACGAAGTTTAAATCAAGCAAAATCAATATCGAATATTCCATTGGCTTTGCAGTTTGGTAACCTTACAACCAATTGCTTCAAATCATGTGTTTTTTCATATTTTGATACCATGACATGAATCATGATGTGTATCTTTATATATAATTGTTTACATATATAAGTTTTAAAACGTTCTAATAGATTCAGATTTATATATAAATAACTGTAGTTATTTTAATGATGAATCTACTATATATTATCTCTTAAAACAGTAATAAAGTGATTACTTTCATTTCTAAGTTTATTTTATTTAAATGTATATTTACTCATATAAGAGAATAAATATTGATAATATAAAAATACATTCATAACTGTAATGTGAGAGAGGTATATATTACTTTTTATAATAACTATTTTAAAAATCATATTTATTATAGTTTTCATTATTGACATTTAAAACATTTACATTAATATATTACTAAAATCTTTAGTTATGTTTAATATTTATGTAAAAAAAATTAAAAATAAACGTTAATATTTAATATAATTATTTTAAAATTATTGTTATAAAGGAAATGGTTAAAACATATAGATTTACATATATTGACTCTTCAAATTAATTTAAATAGTTTAAATGACACGTTTTATTTAGAATATATATTACATTGCAATATTTTTGTACGATAAAATACTTGTTCTAAAATTTTGGTTTTTAAACATTGAATAAAATTTTATACTCTTTTTTATGAATAAAATCTTTTTTTATGAATTTGTATAATGATTCCCTTAGAGTATCTTCACTCTAATAAAGAGATTTGGGGATTTATAGGTAAATGTATGGCTTTTACACAATTACTTTTTCATTTGTTGATCCGTTTTCATTGTGCACATAGCACACAACTGATTCTATTTCTTAAGAATCGATTCTACACACGTAATATTGGAAGGAATCGCTTATAGTTTTCAGGAACTGATTTTCATGCATTGTGTATCTTTGCAAATCATATGTTTTCACTGCACTATTCATTTTGTCTTTTGGTTTAAATGAGATATATAGTTTTCAGAAATTCCATGTTTGATCATTTGGCTTGACATTATGTGTTTTATACTTTAGAAACTAATTTCACATTCAGATTTTCACACAAGGAATTAATAAAAAAATATAATTACACTTATCAATTATTTTTTACTTAAAAATTAACTTATTTGGTTAATTATTGTTTACTTAAAAGTAATCGTCCAAATTTTATTTTAACTTCATTCTAACTAATTACATTTTTTTATAAAGAAAAATTGTAATCAAATAATTTTATTTATTAAAATATTATTTATTTATCACATTCATAGAATCATTCACAAACTTTTGCAAATTTTATTCTTAAATCTATTTACTTTCACATTCAAATCTCTTAAAAAAAACATACAAAATTTATCTTTAAATTCAGTCTCTTTTTTTTTTTCCGAAATTCATCCTTTAAGTTGTATTATTAAATAATTAGTACTTTTTACATCTATTTCGCTATTACATTATGTAATGCATCTCATGTTTCTTTTTCCTATTGATTATAAAATCTATTTCATACTTAGTTGTCAAAAAAAAAAAATATCATTGAACAACAATTTTAAAATCATTTTTGGATAAAGTAGATTAAAAATGATGATGGTCCCAGATCTTTGTTTGTGGTTAAGGGTCTAAGTCTAATCATGACACGTGGAGGGCGATTCTGTGTTCTAATGGACCCCACCATATTCATTAAATATATATGTCTACGTGGACCGTCTATTAATCTCCACCCATGTTTTCTTCTGCATTGAAATTAGATCATAGCTTAATAATAATTTTATTAAAGTGCAAGAATTATTAAAATAACTTTTATTTTTTTAAAGGCTAATTTTCACTACTTTTACTTTAATTCAATTGCATTGAGTTATAAATATAAAGAATTTGAGAACGATGAAATAAGTTTATTACAAATGTTATATTGAGACTATTTTATATTGAGAATTTTATATTATGTAATAGTAGGTACTTACTAAAACATTTTATTCTGACATAGCGAATAATTTTTATAAATACATTTTAGAAAAATAAAATAATCATAAATTAAAATTATTTTATGTATAAGTTAGTTCCTAATTTTTTTTATGTTAATTAAAAAACTAATAGCAGTGCATAGAGATCAATTTTAATTCTCCTTAGCTAAATATAGCGGGGCAAAAGGTGATGTATGATTTTAAATGCTAAAATACAAATAATTATGTGATGAGTTATATAAAGTCAGAATAATAAATATATGCTTATGGAAGCTCTATAAACTTTTTACTAACTCTTCTTTTAGAGATATAGACCAACTTTTATTAACGACAACTAACACATAATACAAAAAGTTCTTGGGTTTGTCATGTTTTAAATTACGTAATAAAACACATAAGTTCCAATTAAAAAAATATTCACGTTATTCACTTTTCTATGATTTTAAGTATATGCTTTAAGCACAAAGTTTAGTTTTACATTATTTGTAATAATGAACTTTTTTTGTGTATTTATAAATATAGATCCGAAGTGAATTGCAATTATATGTGGTTATAAATATGAGCTTAATTGGGCAACGTAATCTAAAGAACTTTGAAACTAACAAAATACAAATGTTTATGTGATAAGCTTCTCGATAAGTCAGAGTCATAAAATTGCTTATGGAAGGAAGTTCTACGAAATTTAACTAACGTGAATAATCAAATGTTTAGAAAAGTTCTTCTGGTTAAATATGGGTTTGACATTTATTAACACTAATAAATGATTAGTTATCTTAAAAATATAAATTATTGCAATCGTGAAACTGTATAGACAAGCTTTTATCACCAATTAATTATAAAAAAAAATTATGTCATAATTTAATATCTCATGAAAATTTAGAAAATAGAATTTTAAAAATGATATTATGATACTCAAATTATTTATTATGAATTTTTTATTATAAATAACTTTATTATGAACGAGTTTTATTATGTTAAAAAATATTACTTTTAATTTAGAGTTTTTTGACTTTTTTCTAAAACTTCTTCCTCTTTGTTTATTTTATTGAAGAACCGATATTGTATGATTGATTCTTGCGGTGAGCTCTTCAGTTTGGACTGATCAATTTCTCTGCTCACGTAAGTGAGTTTCAACTCTTTTTCTTGGTCGGTATGTTCTTTCGTTGCAAGTTTTGCACATGAATACAAGTCTTTACTGATCAGTGGTTATAATAGTGTGTTTTGATTGTGCTTGTGTTATTTCTATGCATAGATTAGACATCTTGTAAATTGGAAAAGGATTTGAGATTTCTTAAAACAAATTCATTTGTCTCTCAAATAAGGAAAACTAATTGCACTATTTTAAGTTATGTATACGTTGAAATATATAATTGTATGATTGTATGATAAAATTGATGGGATGATTGAACTCTGTGTTGAATATGACTTGTTGATTTGTGGTTAGACTCATAAATTTGCATGATTTTGTTATATGACGAAGTTGGATGAATTGACAATTTTGGTTGGAATGTTTGACTTATGAATATGTTGGTTTGAATTATTTTGTGTGTTTAAAAGAGTTATAATTGATAATGTTAATTCTTATTATTATTTGAACCACATTTTATTGAAGAAATTAGCTTTTCTATTGCGTATAACTTGTCTAAATCCTCAATTTTAACTTGCTTTTGTAAATATCTACATTTTGGGCTACACTAATCTATTTATACCTCTAATCCCTCTTTTTTTTGTAGCTAATTTTGTGTTACGAAGACCCTCTACCAAATCGAAGAGCTTGACAACCTAGAGAAGAAAGAAGAACATTAAAAAAGGAGTTCATAAAATCTAAGTGGCGTTGGGCACCACATCCTTGTCGCTGGACGTGAACATTCCAAAGAGCCCACCGTTAAGCGACATGTTGTTGATATGACAAGTTGAACCCTATTTCTTCTTATTTCTCGAAGGGAGTTGTGTCTTTGGATGGCTGGAGGCACGAACTCACTTTTGGAGATCTTGTAGGGCGGCTAGAGCTCATTAGAACACTCCCTTACTCCTATTAGTTTGTCCATCTTCTTCCATGTTCATTTTGTAAGCTTGAGGTTCTCCATCGAAATGGAAAGTCAAACTCATCTTGTTGGGAATAGGTGTAGCCACTGAACTCTCTTGTATTTTGTGAGATGCTTTGAATATGTGTGTGTGTGTGTGTGCTTTTTCCTTCAAATGCTAGTTTTCTTGTTTCTATGCTTAATGCTTGCTAAAATGGGAACGTGGATAACTTGATTTGTGGTTCATTAAGTATTTGGAAGTATCTTTTGAATCCTAGACTTGGAAACAGATGCCTAGTAGAGCTTCCATCTAGGGATAGAACTTGACCCATTAGATGTCTTAAATCCTAGATCTTTGTGTGGATTTGTTTGTTGAGTGATCAAGGGATTAATTCTTAATAAGGAAACCTAAGCTCTTAGGGATTAGGGCTTGAGTTTTCTTGTAGGTTAACATTGTGTTTAGATGGAAGGAGATGAGTTTGTTTATGCATGAGAGTGAAATTGGTGAAATCTACCCCCAACGATGTTCCATACCATTTCTAAATTTTTTCCGTTCCTAAGTGTCTTCAACCTCCAAAGTCTAACCCTTATTCTTTATCAATTTATTTCTTGCACATAATCTTTTATTCACGAACTATTCTTTAGTTTAGATGAGTTATTAATTGTATGATTATTTAGTATTACATGAGATTCTTGGAAAATGATTTTTGGTCTTACTATTTTATATTACTCGAACGATTCGATACACTTGCTAAGGAGTTAAGAATAATTTGAGCAATTGGTCAAGTGGTACGAGTTTTCATATTTAAAATTGTTTTGAACTAATTCATCAAGATAAGAATATCCATCTGATCAATTGAGCAGGTATAATTTCTCTTAAAAGGTACAAAAACATAGGTATGATACTTGGTATAGCTTTAAGCAGCAACAGGGATGATGTTGAACGTTCTATTTTGTGAATGTGATACTGTTAAGCAGTGTTAGGGTGATGTTGAGCGCTCAATTTAGCGAATGGTTTGGCGTTGAGCAATGCTAGGATGTCGTTGAGCGTTATCCTTGTACTATAGGCATGAAACATTTTAACTTTAAGATGTTGTGCGCCAAAAGTTGTTGTTAAGCACGCCTTTTTGTGAGAAAAATGACGTTGAGCACCATAAATGTTGTTGAGCACTATCTTTTGCGAGAGATTTAGAGTGTTTATGTTTGAATTATCTTTATCTTTAACTGCTTGAAATGAATTCATAATGGAGTTTATGTATGTTTATGAGTATTATGGTGTTTATTTAGGTATGATTTTGTGAAGGTTAAAATAATTGTTGATTTATGAAGTTATTGTGAGAATGATTGATAGAGTAAATATGCATGTGAATAATGATGTATGAAATGGTGATGATGATGATCTTGTTAACAGATATAAGCATAGAATGTGTTTAGTGTAATTTTAGGGATCTCATGAGAATATTTTATGGGGACGTTTCTTTAGTGTATGTATTGATATATGAATTAAGTATTGGGACTTATGTTGTCACTCTAATAACCATCTAATCTCAAGTAAAGAAGAGTGAGGTATGTCGTGAAAGGTATAGGAGGTCTTAATTTAGGGACTTTACCTTGGTCAAAGTTGGTTCACGGACTAACATTGTGTGTGATAACTTGGGTGTGTGAGTTGTTCCACCATCACATATGCATAACTCACCAAAGTCTGATATCAATACATGTATCTGGATAATTGAGTCTAGTATGAGTATTTACATGTGATATAGTTCTTTTTATGTATAAATAATCTATGATAATATATGTTAATTTTATGAAAAATTCTTTTTGCACATTAGCTTATTCTTTTTTTTGTGTTATTTTGTCTATGTGTTTCTTTCCTTTGTGATAATCATCTTATCGATATAAAAAGATGAAGGACAAATATTAATACACCTCTGATAGAAAACGATGATAACACATAACAATTTTCTTTTATTTGTAGTAGTTATTTTGTATAAAAGTTTTCTAAAAGTTTAAGTTATTCTTCGTTGTTTTATATACATTTAATTTTTACAATTATTTACTTGAAACAATATCTTTTATTTGTATTAATCTTATAATGTTCTATTTTTATAGTTGTAAGTTGCTAAAATGATGTATCACATCCTAGTTTATAAAAAAAAAAAAAAAACTTTTTTTTATCAAATATTTAGATTTTGGGTAGTTTTATATTGATTTTTTTCATGATTTTCTGTCATAGGATATTGTAATGTATAAAATACTTCGCTATTAGTTTAGTACTATATATCTATAAATCCATAACTTTAATAAAAACACTTCGGATTTATCTTTCTAAAGAAATTGTAACTTTTTATTCAATTTTATTTTTTACAAACAAAACAATATCACAATATTATTTCCAGAACTGAAAAACAAATAGCCAAAACAAAATCACTGCACAAGTTATTTATTATTAATTGAATTGATGTGGATAGGAGCCTGTGAAGATTTCATATTGATAAGAGATTGAAGGCAATTAATGAAGTTTGTTAGGCATTCCAAAATTAATTTTGGAAATGGATGTAAATCAGAAATAGAGGTCGGGCTTTAAGAATTGGGCCCAACACTGCTAAGATATTTTATTTTTGTAAACAGCGAATTAAAACTAAACCGTAACTCAAATGTGTCAAATATATTTTTATATGATTTTTAATGATAAAAAAAGTATTTTCCCAAGCCAATAAGTTAGCAAATCCAGTATAATTGTTTTGGATGAAGAGTCAATTATAAAAATATATAACAAATCGAGGACCATTAATGGTAAGTAGTTGAAACTATTGATAAAATTAATTAAACCATTTAATTATGGAAAAGCACATATTAACCTTTATTTAACGTGCAATATATTGTCAAAGAAATTATACTTTTCTTTTCTTTACTTAATTGGACAAAATTATCTATATGAAATTAATATATAAATAAAAAAATTTTAATTTTAATAACAACAGTGGACGTGCCGGAGTGGTTATCGGGCATGACTAGAAATCATGTGGGCTCTGCCCGCGCAGGTTCGAATCCTGCCGTTCACGACTTTTTGTTATTTAAACAGCTTTTTTATTTTGCAATTAAAAGCCTGTAAAAAAATATTTTAAAACGCTAGAAGGAGGGCTTGAACCTCCGACCTTGTGGTTAACAGCCACACGCTCTAACCAACTGAGCTATTCCAGCTTTTGTATTAGCAAATGAATGCTTATTAAAAAACAAAAAGTTCTATTGTTAGCAGATGAGAATGTGAGAAACGAGAATTAGATACCTGTCATGTCACGTGTGCAGCATGAAAACTATAATTTTAGGGAACTTTTATAAATTAGTTGATTTTGTCTAATGATCTAAAACAATGTTGCAATGTCTTTTATTGATAGATGTGGGTCTTACACAAATGATTTATTGAATTAAATTTTTTAATAAGATTGTTATCACATTTTATTTGTTATATTTAGTTATAAACGTCGTCTTAACTCTGTATGTATAATCTTATGATTATTTTTAGTTTTTTTTAGATTAAATATTTTAGAGATTTCATCTCAATTTTCTTTTTTAAAGTATAAGTTTGAAAAATATATGATTAAATTAAGTTGTTATGTAGAAGAAATAGTTGTGTTTAACTATAACAAAAGTATTTATATCTGTGTATAAAATTGGCAGTATATAATTGATATAAATAATGAATATTTCAATACTCTCTTATTTTAATATTTTTATTTATATTTAATTTAATTTATATTATATTTTATAATTTTATTTTAAATATTTATAAAATATATATTTTTAAATATTCATAAGTATTCAGAGATATTTATAAGTTTTAAAATAAATATTTGTGTGAATTTCAGAAGACAGTGAAATTTAAAACAAAAAATTAATTTTAATTCAAAAATTAATTTTAACCTGTCAAGTTAATTAGTTAGTTAGATCCATGTTTTAAAAATGTGATTATGTGTAAGAAAATATTTAATTGTCTTGTGAATGTTTAAATTTTACATTTTCTAAAATAAATAAATAAAAAAGATAAAAATGAATTAAAGTACGAAAGATAAATTAAAACAAAAATCATCCAATAATTTAAGAAATGAAAACACATTTAACCTTTAAAAAAAATCTTTTACTTTCATTATATTTTTTCTTTATTTATCTCCATCAAATAATTTTAAAAAGAATTAAATAATAACAATGATAAATCATCTTATAAATATATTCATATTATTGTCATATTTCTAAACAAGACAGAGAAGAATTGCTACAACTTAATTACAACAAAATAAAGGATCCATTAGAGAAATCTTGCTTATACCTAATATTTGACCACACATAACATGGTAATCTATACTATCTATTATACTATCTATTTAAATAGGAAAATAAAATTTTAACACCATTTTGACACCGTACACGTGTCAAAATGTAGTTGAACGATTTTAAATTAAAAAAACAAACTTTATTTCTTTTCTTCCAAACATACTCGTGTCTCAACATTTTTAATTTAAAATCGTTCAATCACATTTTGACACGTGTGCAGTGTCAAAATAGTATCAAAAAATGGTGTTAAAATATTATTTTCCATTTAAATAAACACAAAATAACTCCAATTTATATGTAAATAAACACTTTTGAACAAATTGTGGTCTGAATCACAATCATATATATTTTACCTTAACATTCTTAACTATATCATGTACTTACTAGAAGATTTCACAGCCATTAAACAAAAAAATTTATTCCAAACCCTTAATTTATAATTCATAGTTGCAATAATGATTTTATAAAAAATCAATTATTAAACATTCATGTAATTTTAAACTTGAATGAATAAACTGTTACTAGGTTTTTTAAAGAATCATCAATATTAAACATTTATAAAACAATTTTAAAGAGATTTAAAATAAAAAGTAAATAACTTAAAATTAGTTTATATATAAACAAATTTGACAAAGTTGTTTTATAATTTTTTTTTATTTATAAGTTTTTTTTTTTATTTTCTTATAAATAGTTGACGTAATTACCAAGTTGAACTGACCTGTATTTAAAAAATAAAGTTGATTTTTTTATTACATTTTTATCATAAATTTACTGTATTAATTTTTTTTCCCCAAACAGTAAATATGGCATGGCAGGAAAAGTTCCAGTTTTCTCAAACCAATACTGGGAGCCAAGGGCAATAAATAATAGACTCCTCTTTCCAGATTTTACCTTTCTGAATTGTCTATTCTTTAAACCCTAGCCTCCTTCTCCCACCATGCCTTCGTCTCCTTCCGGCGCTTCTTCACTTCCTTCACTTACGGCTCCCGTTCCCGTTCCTTTTCATTCTTCCGGTAAGTCCTTCCATTCTTCATAACCATGAAAACTTTGTTAGTATTACTCTAGGAAGGTATTTGGGACTATTTGGGATTTCGATAATATTTGATTTTGACTTCTTTTTTTTTTTAATTATTTTCACTTGGAGTGAATTTGACCTAAGACTGTTTGTATGTTTGGAGTTTGTTACATTTGCCACTCTCATTTTTTTTTAAAGGTTTTTGTCATGGTCATGGTGGAGACACCTGTTCTAATAGATCATTGTTTCTTCTGAAATAATTCTTCTAGTAAGAACTCAGGTTTGCTTTAACTGAGTTCAACTGTTGTATTTGCAGTTAGCTTCAAAACCTTGATGTAGCTTATATTTCTTTTCTTAAAACATTGTTAGAAAGAAGTTTAGGAAGTTTCAAAGTAAATTGTTTCACCAGTAAGAATGATTTTTTTAATACAGCTTTTGTAATTTTAGTGGACAACATTCTTGTGCAATTGCCTTATATTGCATTGTAATGGTTTTAAACTCTGGATGCAACTGCAATTGCGGCCACAGTGTATGCAATGAAATAAACTTTTCTATAAGTTAGCATTTTGTGCACAAGATGAGAGATTTCTAAAGTTAGTTTATAGTTTATACTAATTTGAATTTTTTCCTCTTATATTTTTTTTATAGAAGGAATTTATGAAGAAGTCTATCCTAACATACTCATATTAGATAAATTATTTTATACTTATAGTTTGTATGTGCTTATGTATAAATCACATTTTTTACGGGAGTCTTTTAGCATGCATCTGTCCTAAATGCATGAAGAGATCACTAATGGTCTGAATTGTTGTCATGTTTCAGGACCTGCAATGTACAAGAATCATTTGCAAGAGTTTTCATTAAGGTCCGGCAATGAATTTCCTGTGTATCAAACCATCAATGAGGGAGTGCTGCATACTCCAAAGTTTAGGTCGACTGTGCGGGTGGCTGGGATGACTTATACTTCCAAATCTACATTTCCCCAGAAAAAAGCGGCTGAACAGGATGTAGCTAGACTTGCTCTAGAGTCTATCCTTGAGAAGACTAGAAAAGATGGACCCTCTCTTGTGAGTGAGGTATGATGTATCGCAATTTTTTTTTTTTCAATAGATGCAAGACATGTATAGAAATTGTGAAGTAATTTTGAAGTGATGTATTTTAGTAATACCTTTCAACACTTAAGACACAAAACGTTGCTATATTTGAGGTTTGATTTTGCTTACTTTGTAGCTGATTAACGAGAAAGGATTTGTTGAATTTTGTGAAAATGTATGCTATTTTCCCTTATGATTAGATGTATTGTACTTTCTCTTGTTTATCAAATAAAATAAGTTGTTTTTGTCAATTGTTTGATATCTTGCATACTCTGTCATGTTTCCTTATCTTACCTTGTCAATGGTTTGAAACTGTATAACCTGAGTTAACCATTCTTATATTTGTGTCTTGCAAAAGCATTTTCATATCAAGTGGTTCTTACCGATTTAGCAATTTATTGCCAACTTATATAAAGTAAATAGCTGGTGAAATAACATTGTTCTTAATTATGCATTTATGCTTTAATTAAGATTTTTCATTGTTTCATCTTGTTTTAGTTTAGTATTATCATTCAATATTATCTTCTTTTCTTAAATGGTTGACCTTTTTTTCTTCATTATCTTCCAAGATTTCTCCATTATGCAAGTCTATCATAAATGAATATGCTACTAAATTGCATATTGAGGGACCTTCATACAACACTGTTCAGCAACAACACTCAGGAGGTGTACTTCCGGTTTTCACATCATCTTTAGTTTTCAATGGTACAAGTTACACGGGTGATCATGCTAAAACCAAAAAGGAAGCTGAGCAGTCGGCAGCACAAGCTGCTATTCTTTCAATTATGGGTATCCTTTTGTGTATGCGTTATTACATATTCTCAATATATTTTATATAGTTATGTGCTTACTTGCTAAATGACCCTTTAATGTAGGTGATTCTAGATCTGGATCTAAGCTCATTGAAATAATTAAGTCGAAGTCTATATTTTATGAAGCAATCAAAGCGAAGGGTCTACCTCTATTACAGGCTAGTGAAGTGTTACAAACACCAAATTCAAAAGATATCTCTGTAACACTGCTGGATCCTAAAAAGGAAGTAAAACTAGATTCTGTGGTTGATAAAAGTGAAGTTAAAGTTGAGCATACCAAATCTTCTGAAATTAATTCTACATGTGAAAAGCAAGAATCTTCCCTTCAAGCCACCCTGCCTTTGCAATCAGGTTCTGCACATTCCATTGGTAATGATTTAAGTTCAGAAAGGCAAGAATCCTCCCTTCAAGCCACTCCACCTTTGCAACCAGATTCAGCACATTCCATTGATAATGATTTAAGTTCAAAAAGGCGGAGGAGGAACAAGAAGAAGGCTAATAAGAAGCAACGGTTGGAATCTTCGTATGTTTCTATAATATCCCATGATACTTTGTTTGGTGTTTCTCTTGCTTCCTTGTCTATTTTTTTCAGTTTTTCTACCCGTTGTGTATGTCTGTGTTATTGTCCCCTGCAAACAAAAAAATTATCTAGCATTTAGACTACATGTTTCCCTTGTGTGTCCACATTTTTAAGTTTGCATTGTCCAGGTGGATGTTAATGCTTTGGCTTGAATCAATTTCTAGTGAGCTGAAATTGCAATGAATATTTTATGTAAACGAGAGAACATACTTGTTAGTTTTTAGTATTATATAACATGTAACATTTTATAGAATTATGAATTATGTTATATTATATTTATTTAATAATTCTTAGATACTTGTCATTCTAAAAAATTGTTTATCATCCTATTATCTGATCAAGATCATATATTGGCCCGCATGCTGAAGCTTGTGCCTGATGGTAAACAAGTTTGTGTTTGTCTTAAACAGTGAGGGATGATATATAATACTGTTTTGGAGGTTTTATTTGTGACTTGATTTAAAGTCAGATAGATATGTTCGTATATATCTGCTTGTCTGTCTTTTTTTTTTTCCTTCTCTGATTGTGTTGTGATTAAATGAATGCTGCTCTGTTGTGAAACATTGCAGGTTACCGAATACTGGACTTCCTATGAACGAAGCCCCTCCTAGCACTTCAGTTCCTTGAACCAGGTTTCTCCTTGTTCGGTGACACAGTAAAAGTGTAAAATCTGATGCAGAAAAAACCCTAGATCTAGAGTTAAAATTCTCGCATGTTGTTAAAATTTTTGTCAAGTAACCTCTCTGTTTTATTAGGCCTTTTTGGTACTTGTTTTGCCTTCAAACTTTTGTTGAAAAAGCACAGGTTTTACTCTCCTGGGGTTGTTTAACAATCTGGTCCCGCTTACCTGTCTTGACTAGAAGGTACTTTTAATAATGTTTGTAGACCGTCTAAAATATATCTTATATTCTTCTGAAATTTATGTTTTTGATAATTTTGCGTCGAGATTTCTTCAATTATCATATTATAATGATTTTGATATTTATTTTGGAACTTCATATTTTTCTAATTCTACTATTTAGATTTCAATCTTGTTAAAATTGATATTTTATGTTTATCTGGGATGTCATATAATGTTAGATGGATTTCCGTTTTAAATAAATAAAAAATATTTGAATGGATGGATCTTCTAGTGACAAATTGTCTGAATTAGACAAAGTAATTTGTTTTCTAAAGTCTATCAATTCTGAATTGGTTCTTAACTGCATTTTAATTGTACCAGTTTTAAATGGGCTTTTAAAGTCAATTTTTATATTTTGTTGATTTATATTACTTATTGAAATCTTTTAAGAATAAGTGTGTGTGTGTATATATATATTTGATAAATTTTGTATTTTAATGCTACCCTAACGGTTTTTATTAGTCTTATATAATAAGACTTTTATTAAGAGAGGAAAGAATCTTACTTATTACTATATATTTTTTCAAGTCTTTGAACTATTCAACATACTTTAAAGTCTTACTTTAAAGTAAGTTAGAATACTAGCTATCCTTATACAACCTTTCAAGTTTTTAAGTGATATAATTTATTGAAAGTAGATCGAAATTTTGTTTATTATTACAATCTTCTTAAATCTTTGAACAACTAAACATATTTTAAGATACTTTACAGTGATAAGATTTATTTCCAGGTAAGTTAATTTAGTACTAGATAACTCTTCAAATTTTAAACGATATGACTTACTTTGGTATAGGTTAAAATCCATATTACCACACTTTTAATTCTAATAAATCATTAAGAAATGATTTGACACTAATTAAGTCGAGAAAAAGGTAAAAGCTCATAATAACTACTATAAATAAAAGTCTAAGTATAACATTTATATATATATATATATATATATATATTCATAAAACATGTATCATCACAATTAATGCTTTTTCACTTTTATATTTAGCATCAAGTACCTTCTACAAATACCATATGAGTGATTTTTACAAACAAGACTTGGATTTGAAGGTAACCATTTGGAGACCATCAGTAGACGTGAAGACCACATGGAGTCTGATCAATTGATGTGAAGACTTGCTTGACCCATTTTGAAACATTGGCGTTCACCGTGAGACCGATAATGAGGTTTTCAGACGAACTATCAGTCTCTTAAGTCATCCATGACTAGTCATTCCCCTTAAACCTCAATTAGGAGGCTTATGTTCTTACTACGTCCAATAGTTTCACATTGTTTAAATAATTATTCCTTCTTTCACTATTTTAAACACCTTTCAAGGGTAAAATCGTGGTAGAGTTTTATTCTTCAAGCAAATAATACTTTGAAAATGTGGTGGATGACCTTAACAATGTCATTTGATGGACTGAAGATCAAAATACAATAAAATATACATAAAATTTAAAAATTGAATGTGAAAACTTCTATTTATGCTGATTTTGAAAAACCATTTATCTTTATTGATAAATTAATTAATTTGATTTTTATTCATAAAAAAATATATAAACAGTTTAATGTTTTATCTTCACGTATTTATGTAGAATTCTTTTATAGTAAGTATAATTTGTTTATGTTTCGTCAAATATAATTTTTATAATGTATTTGATATATATTTTGTATTTTTGTATTTTATTTTTTTATAAATTTTTATATAATAATAAATTATTGATGAATTTTGAAATAATATATTAAAATTTCCAGTGATACTAATATAATTTTTTTTTAAAAAAATAGTTACTAGAATAATTACTATGATGTCACAAAAGAATTATATAATAAATCGAACAATTTACCTACCGAGACTTACATCAGCGTATATGAGTGTAATGTTTTGTGCATAAAAAGATTACATTTGTTATATGCCAACCTCATTTTATTAAGTACCGACATTAATTTACGTACAACTCACGTGAACTACGTTTTATTCACCTTATAAATGCTTGTCACAATCCCAATAAAACATCTAATTAAATTAACAAAAACACATTATAAAAGGTTGGTGTGTATTATAAAATCAAGATGCAAAAGGTTGAAATTTTGAGGATACCATTTGATTACTTGAATAAAAATATTACATGGATCATTGAAATAGAGCACTGGAAAAGACAACAAAGGTAATATGCTTAATGATGTTTTTAGCTTCAACGTTTTGTTAGAAAAAAATATTTTCTTGTAGTCCGTGACTTTAAAAATCAACAAATTTTGTTCTTATTATATTTTAAAAAACATCCAAACTATAGCCTCTAAAACTAACATTTCTAACGTTTTATGTTAAAGAAAATACAAGACCAATATATGTTTAAAAATTTAAATAAGATTATGTTAAGCATTATTAATTTTCACATTTCGTATTATAAGATTCCAAAGTCTATAAAAAACTTAGAAAGATTTTAAGACTAAAAATGAACTTTAATCAAATATAATAAAAATATATGTTAGTAGTATGAGTAATATAGTGTTAATAGTTTGACTAATACTGTTAGAACTAATCCTTCATTGCCAAGGTATTTTTGAACGAGTTCTTTTTTTTTGTTGTAAATTATTAAAAAAAAAATCTCTATAAATTAAAACAACAAATTAAAGAATTTTATACAAGAGAAATTTTAAAAACTAATTCATACACAAACTTGTTTAAATACTATCACAACTTATGTTCTTACATAGTGGAAGATGTACTCTCTAAAAACTCAAATTATTCAACATTTACTTTCCAAACTACTTGTCAGTACTCATCCTTTGTAAAGTGAATAAATATTATGTTTACAAAACACACTATGACATTCAAGTCAATATTTAATGTTATGAAAAAGTCAAATTGTAATTAATGTGAAAGTAAAAAAAATTATCTAAATTACTCTTATATTTATACAATAATTTAATACTCGTAGGTCCCTATTTGGATGGACCTGAGTTTAGACCCAATGGTCTAATGATCCATTTGTCTTGATTGAGGCAATGCTTAACTAGATTCTACTAAGTTTCAAATTAAGCGGTACACCATTAGATTTGGTAAGTTAACGTATACTCGGCTAGATCGCTTAGTAGGTGGTTCATTGTTAGCTCAAACAGATGACACATGGTTTTAGTAGGTGGCACCTAGTTCTCAGTAGGCGGCACCTAACTCTCGATAAACAGTTCCTAGCCCTTGGCATATGGCACTTTGTCCTGGTAGGCAACACATAACTCTCGGTAAGCAGGATATAACTCTTGGTAGGCAACATATAGTCCTTGGTAGGCAGAATATAATTCTCAATAGGCGGCATATAACCCTGGTAGACATAACATATGGTATGTTTTATACTGAGCTATCTTAGGACGAGGTCAATATTGATAAGGATGAAGGGTAATAAGCCACCTATAGTACACTAATTCTCCAATCTTTTCATGTCTTGAAGGCTTGTGAAGAATTTCAATAAAGTATTGGTGGTATACCTTCTTTTTACTTACAAAACGTGATATCAACAATAGGTACTTGATATTCATCTGGTAGAGTCTTTCAAAGAAAATTTGTATCTTTAGTTGTAACCTTACTGGTATAGTAGCCCCCTAACCTCGAGGAGCGTAGCAATGATGATATTGTAATGGTTTAGTGTTGAGGTTGAGGTAGGAAGGAAGGTGTAAGAATATGTCTAACATGTGACACGAGGAACAAAGCATTACTTCAAAGGGAAGGATTCGTGACTTTTATTTGTGTTGTTTAAACCTTATTTGTTTTGGCCCATTAGGATGGAAGGTGAACCGTCACCAAGTTCCTTATAAATAGGGGTGTCATTTGTCTTGAATTTACCACCAAGGTTTCATAAGGTTGCCTTGAGACCGCTATCTTGCGAGGGAAGGGTGCATCTTTGCAAAAGTCGAGTATTATTCAAGTCTTAAGGTACATCCTGTATTGGTTCAAACGCGAGTTATGGCTCTAAAGATGTATCTGATAGTAATAGTAGTGCCGTTAGTCGGGTTTCAGTACCATCAGATACAACCTCGTCCCAAGGCATGAATGTAGGTATGGAGGTAGTTGTAGAGAATAAGGAGGATCCTTCTAAGGAGCATGCTAAGTCTAAATGGGCTAGGAGGGGAGGGTATGAGTAGGTGGACCCCTTGGTTAAGTCCCAATTTTCAAAGTTTAGGTGGTTTAGGATTTTGAATTCCTGGTTGAATAGAATACATGTTTTTTATAGGCGATGTCCGAGGACATTGCGTCTCCGAAAAGGGCGAGTGCCATTGACAACATTTGTCATGACTGAGAGGGGTATGAGGATGATTTCTTCTTTATATATATGGCACTTTTTTTATGGTTACATGTCACTATATCTTTGACGACTTTACCATGGGTGTCCTTAGGCTTTTGAGTGTAGCTCCAACATAGTTAGATTCAAATAATTGGGTTTCCTTTAGGCTTTTAGCTTAGTTTGCAAAGCGTTATATTTGTTTCCTTCTCTAGGATGTTCCCTATAGTTTGCAAAGTGTTATATCCGATTACTTGATTGTCTTTAGTGAGAAGGTCGAAAGCTTCCCTCCTGATCCCATACTTACAATCCTTTAAAAACTTTAAAAATGAGTTTTTAAGGGTGGTGATCAACCCTATTAGTCAGTCACAGTTTTCGAAAAAACTGGTAACAAAAATTTCCTCTTTTACTAGACCACAATCCTCCAAAATACCAGGAATGGCCAAAGGACATCCTGTCTGAGGAGGATAAGGGAATTGTGTAAATCTTGGAACAACTATAGAATAGGTTATCGGCTAGAAACATTGTTAGAGTTTACTTGTCAACTACGTCAATTACCAAATTGGAAGGCAAGTTGTAGAATAACTGTAACTTGAGCATTTTCTAAACTAATATGAGTATTTTAGGGCGCTTGTAGGTTACATCGCTCATCTTGTTGCGAAATTGGGAGAGACAAGGAAATCTTTTGTCACCTCAGGAATGAACTGGTCAATGAGGCTAAGAAAACAGGTAAAACAACCATCCTTAAACTGTGGGGTGAGGAGATGGAGACTCGTCTGCCTACGAGTAGCAGTAAAAGGTTTGTCCCCCCTAAGCACAAGGGGTGGAAAAGGACAAGAAGAACCTGAGGGCAAAACTACTCAGTCTAAGTGGAAATGCGCCTTCAAGGAGCAATTCATCTGACTTAGTCGGCTTAGAAGGTCCTATGGTTACAATATGTCAAGGGATGAGGATCAATCTAAAAGATAATGACTACTCTCTTACGAGCTATGCTTGAGTTCCATACTGGGTCATTTGTCATCGGTCGGAAGGTAGCAAATTTTTTGCATAAGGAGATGGATGAAGATGAGAAGGTGAAAATGATTGACGACCTTGTAGTTGAAAGGAAGGCGCCAAGGAAGAGAAAAGTGCATGGGCTGAGCAACAAAAGGGCTTTGAAGAAGGGATCAAACAATTAAAGACCTGAAAGACCAAGTTCCTCGACTTTCAGAAAAGGCCAAGGATAAGTTGAAGGATTTGAAAGAGGAGAACGAAGCCCTAAAGAAGGAGAAGGATGGAGGTAACAAAGGTCGAGATGGTCGTGCTTCAAAAATACATATTTATGGAGCATACCAACGACTTTAACAAGGCAATTTGTTAAGTCAAGTTCCTTTACTACATGAAATTTGATGCTAATAAGGACATCTTTGAAGATCAAGCACTCGAAGTCAATAAGATAACGACTACTTAAGCGACCCAGGAAGCAACTACAATAGAAGATGTGGAAGAAGAGTCTGGAAAAGAGACCATCAGGGTTAGTCCATCAGTTATTGTTGATCAACGATTTAGGATTATGAGAATGGAGATAACAAGATAAATAATTAGGAACAAACTTGTACTTGTAGTTGTTTGTTTTTGTTTTTGTTGGTGGTCGAGCATAAAACCACAAGATGTAATTACACTTCATTAATAGAATCAATTTTCATCTTAATTATTTTCGACTTGCATGACATGAGTTTTTACTCATATTTTAGTAACAAATGCTTGTTATAAGTGCTTTGTTTCTACCACATAGTAATTATTTTGTAGAGTGTTGGACTCTACATGTTGTCAAGGTTCAAGTAGGTAGGTGGTAAGGAACTGCATGGAAAGTTTAGCTAAGATCGCTTAGGTAGATGGTAGGGAACTACATGGAAGGTTTGACCATAATCGCCTAGGTAGGCAACAAGGAATTGCATAAAAGGTTCGACTGAGAGGTAGAAGGTAAGGAATTGCATGGAAGGTTCAACCAATACTGTCTAGGTTGGTACTAAGAAACTGCATGGAAGGTTCGATCAAGACCTCCTAGGTAGACGATATGGAACTGCATGAAAAGTTTAACCATGACCTCCTAGGTAGGCGGTAGGTAACTATATGAAAGGTTCAACCAAGACTGCCTAGGTAGGCAATAAAGAACTGCACGGAAGGTTTGACTAGAACTGCCTATGTAGGCAATAGGGAATTGCATGGAAGGCTTGACCGGGACTTCCTAAGTAGGAGGAATGGAACTTACTTGCCCACGAAATAGTCAAAGAAGTTTGAGTAAAAACCCTTTTTATCTGATAAAGTGCCTCTTTAAAATCTTTTGTGCCTCCATATTCGGCTAGAAGTACCTGACTCAAAAAATTTGTGTCATCATAGTTCTTGTCCTAGAGTGGTAACCATATATCCCTTCATGTGTCTCACGTATAATGTACTCAACATGTTTCAAGGTCACACATTTGAGTAAAGGCTGACTATAGCCTATTCTTAAAAGGTCATCGCCAAGCAACGTATAGTGAAAAACTTTTCTTACCCAACTTTTGTCTTCCCCTTCCGCAATACCTACAGGCTTCAAATAACGTATGTAAGGCTCCATCCACATTCCCTCTCCCATGCCGACTCTCATACATTCATACACTTTATTAGTGGATGGTGACGATATCACTTGTTGTAACATAGATTTATACCTTCCTGTTGGCTAGTTTGAAGTGCACATTGATCCTCATGTTGTCTCCACATGGTATGTGCTCGATCTTAACTTAGGTAAAGGTGTCGTATAGGTTCGTCGCAAGATGATAGTATTGCACTACAATCTTTTACTTGGTAATCTCTTGCAATGTGGTCGCCTATAAGACACGAGTTTGTTCAACATATTAGACGACTCGCTCTGACCTCCTTCGCTAGATTGAGGCCAACTATGATAAACTCATTCTTAACCTGGTTAATTGACATTTTGAAGCCAAAATGTATGAATTTTTCAATTAAAATCTCGCTCGGTCCTTCAAGGACTATGTCGTCACCCACCTTTGGATTGGAAGATTTGTTTACATACAAGGTCCACCATTCATCATCAAATATTTGTTCACCTTGCAAATTATTAACATTACATCTTTACGAGGCTCTGAATGAAAAATTTAAATAACTTCGAATGAACGCCAATTAAAAAATATTTTTTAGAAAAATGATATATGATTTAATCACAATATATACACATTTTTTTTAAAATAAATAACTGAAAATTTTCTCATTTATAATTAAAATGCATTGAATTTTAAATTAATATCAATTTTAATTATTTTATTTTTACGATATTTATTAATAATTAATTATCGATGAATTTTGACAATCATTAATTATTTATACATTTTGATCATCAATAATTATCGATAAATTATTTTATTTTTACATATGAACATTTTATCAATATATTTCTTACCGTGGACAATTTTTTGTAATTACGAATAAATTTAAATTTGTTTTTAGTATTTTCTGTATATGATTTCTTTAATAGGATAGATGAATATATGTATTGTATATAATAATAAAAAAATGAGTAAATAATAGATGAGATTTGGAAGATATGGAGAATTGTGATTAAGAGTTTCCAAGTTGATGGGTAAGAAGGACAGAATTAGACAGTCTCCATGAAACAAGGAAAAGGAATGCCAGCTCTGGTTTTTCCCCCTTTGCCCTAAAATTTGAATGTGTAGAACTAATTAACATGTGGATGATCTTCTTTCTGTCTACAAAAGATTTACTTAACTCTATTTCATCACCTCAACTCAGTTGACCACACCAATTCCTTCTGCTTTTAAAAACATGGAATCTCTTCCAGAGAATGTTGACTTTTTTCTTTCCCAACAGCTAATTAAAGGCAGAGATACTTCACACATTCATCAATGCTAATGTTTATTATACACTTAATTAAGAGATTAGCTTATTAATTAATATAATGTCACTGTGTGCCATTTTTAATATGTTTTATACAAATAAAGTAAAAGATTAGGATCCAGTTAAATAATATATGTGAATCTGTCATTTTATTTCACTTGTTTTAAAATTATGTTACAGAATATTTATTAGATTTAAAAAATTTATCCTGGTTCCCCTCCTTTAAATCTAATAATCTACCAAAGATCCTTTCATGTTTGGTTTCGTTTCAAGTACATGTTATTGTGAGGGAGGAGAATCATGGATAATACGTTATATATTATAAATGAAATTTCAAATGGACTAACTAAAAATCTAAAAGTAATTAAATTAAAGTTTTCTCTCTTTTTTCGAACAAAAAACATTTGACCTTTAGATGTAATGACTACAAGCAAAAATCAAAATTCTTATTAAGCAAGTTTAAACTTTAATTTCATTTTTTCCATTTTAACCAATATTGTTTTTCTCAAAAATCATTAATAAACTTTAGTTCTTGATCATCTACATCATGTGTAACATTTAACATTGTCTAATAAGCAAATATATGTTAAAATTGACTTCGCTTTTGTTTGATTTGATTTCATTCATAGCATAATTAATTAAAAGATCTCTTAATTTTTTTTTTATATTCAAGAACTTTAATTATGATAGAAGAATATTTTGGTGTTTCCATAACTTCATATGGGTCATTTTATCTTTTAGCTTTTTTTCTTATTTATAAGGACTTTTAGAACTAACATATATGTGTTTGATACCCTTTTGCTATATTAGATTATCAAAGAGGGACATCGATTCTAGTTGGTACATGTAACTTAATTACCCTTTTGTTTCATTAAATATATTTAGTGATTTGACTTACTAATTATTTTTTAAATTTCTAGTTGAGGATCAAGATGATAATGATGATTAATTTAAACCAATAACCTTTCAACTAGTATTTTCTTTTTCACTAAATTTGAAAAACAGATTCATTAATTAAAATGAGAATTAAAAATCCAAGTATAAATACATCTTAAAACATTTTACTGGAGATTTGATATTCAATAATATTCCTTATTTTCTTTATAGACCTATCACAGTAATTCTTTGTAGGACAATAAAAATATGTACGATATACTTGAAATTTCTTAAATGAAAAATATTATATTATTAACTATACACTAAACGGAAGAAGTATTTATAATAATTGCCGACTTGATGCAAATCAATTCAATTTGGTAAGATGGAAAATTTCACATCTCCAATTAATCATTGGAATATAATTATGTGCTAATGCATATTAATTTTCAATTTTAGTGGACATAGAAAGCTATTAAAAGTATGAGATGTGAATTTACCAACATTGTTAATGTGAATTTCCTTAATTAATAGTTGAAGTAATTAAGCTATGACAATCTCACAAGCTTCTGGTTGAGTTAAAACATGTCATCATCTAGGTGATGCATAATTAAGATCATAAAATATTTAAATGGTCAACATGGTGATTGTATTAATCCACAAATATGATCCTTCATCTATTAAAAAAATATGAAATGTGTTTATTATCAATATTTATTGTTGATTATTTATAAATTATTAACCTCCCATTAGGACAAATGATACATGGTAAATATTTAGGTGGGAGAATCTCACAAACGCTTTAACGAGTATTCATTTGAATTTTCAATTATTTTTCATAGATCCAAGATAACTTAACATGTCATGCCAAACAATAAACTTATTGTGATTCGTAATCTTCTAATTTATGATAACATGTATCTTAGTTACACAAAAATATCACCAGTACAAACCATAGGGAAAAAGCTTGGTAGTTTTTCTAATGTTTCTTGTAGTCTCATAATACAAATATATTATGTATTTTCTTTGTAATATTCCTTATAATATTAGTAGAGGAGCACAGAAACTGTATGGGGGACATATTAACTCTATTGATTTTTTCTTTTGAGATCTCATGTTTATATATATATATATATATATATATATATATATATATATATATATATATATATATATATATATATATATATATATATATANATATATATATATATATATATATCATAAAAAAATAAGTTTACATTTAAAATATATATATATTTCGATATCATAAATGTGTTAGAAATTTTGTATTAATTATAAATGAGATATATTTTAGGATTAAATATGTTTTTAATCCCTGAACTATCAAGCGATTTTGTTTTTAGTTCCTCTTTCAAAATAAGATACTTTTTGGTCCTTCTCCTTTAGTAAACCATAATTTTTCGTCCTCAAAAACCAACAACGTTAAAAAGAAGTTGAGCTGGCTAACGGTGGAATGCCACGTCATTTTTTTTTTCTAACACTGAGTCAATTTGTCCCTCATCGTACGACAATGACTGAACAGTATTGGTAATGACCGAACGGTTATGATGACTAAATGGTGATGGTGACTGAACGGTATTGGTAATGGCCGAACGGTTATGATGACTGAATGGTGATGTTGATCGAACGATGATGGTGATTGAATGATGATGGTGACCTAATCGTGAGGGACAAATTGACTCAGTGTCAGAAAAAAAAAATGATGTGACACTTCACTGTAAGTCAGCTCAGCTTTTCTTTAACGTCATTAGTTTTGGAGGATGAAAAATTAAGGTTTCCTGAAAGAAATGGACTAAAATGTAGCTTACTTTGAAAGATGGACTACAACCAAATTCGTTTGATAGATTAGGGACTAAAAACATATTTAACCCTACATTTTATAATATGTAAGTGAATATAAATTTTATTTTAAAAACGGATTATGTAAAATTTAGTTAAATTTAAATTTTACTTCGTAAATTATTGAACATGCTATAACCAAATATTTATATATATTTTATTGGTTAATGAACAATATTTTTCTTTTTTTCAGCAAAGTAGTTGAAATTGCAACTTATGCCTGATTTTCTTCAATCTGCAAACACGGTATATTTCATTTTATGAGAAAGAAAAGAAGTTTCGGTGGTGTGTCATTGTGATCTAATCTCGTAGAAATATCATTATTTTAAAAATGGTGAGCCAAACGTAATGTACATGATGTACCTTTTTAAATTTAGATCATACATGGCCATCATCATTAGAGATAAAAATAAAATCTTTTTCTAAGTGATCTTCAACTCCTATGATATGTGTATGAAAATAATGTGTAATTTCTACTTTATATATGGGTTTATGTATCCTATAATTAATTATATCTATTAAATGTTTCTTTGACTGATAAAAAAATGTCAGGAGCAGTATTTCTCCATCTTTATTATGCTAACGATTTTGTTTAGTGTGTTTTTACTTCTTAGGTTATAACAAAAATCATTCAATAACAGCGACATTAACACATCTAATCGCAAATAAATAAATAGCTCTCTAAATATAATTTTACATACCAATTCCACTAGTAACTACTACATCTTAATTTCTTATATATTTACATACTTACACTTTGTAAAAGCTATTATTATTTTTATTAATAACATATTATCCCATCTATCGTGGTTTATTTTAATAACTAAAATGTAAATATAAATATCTAATTTTAAATTTATAACTTTATCTTCTTTTTTTTTTAATCTAAAATGTTCCAGTTGCATGCACTCACCATTTAAACGTAAGTGAAGAAGTAGGGCCAGAACACATACTATATGGTCGTAAGCAAATAAGTTTAATTATTTATCCTTCTTGTATATGAATAAAAAAAAAATGCTCCACGTTACTTCTCCCTGCACATTTTTCAATCTTGGAAGAAAATAAATAAAATTATATACAGTAGCCATCATGCATGCCAATCAGTGCTATCTTAGCCAGTTCAATAGCTAATGCAGACAGCTACACAGAATGTAAACATATATATAATATACAGTTCACAAAATAGAGTATGAATCCACGTGCTTAAGTTTAAAAAACGAAGCATGTGAGAAGCTAAGTTAGTAGCTACAACTTCTTCATCAAAGTGAGACTAACCAAATTGGAATCAATCAAAGAGAGACGTGGGTTTTGCGAAGGATCCGGCGACCCTTATGCTACTTTGCATTCTCTTTTGCCAGCTAACAATCCCAATAACAAGATGAATTAAACTAACACTTTTTAAATTCGTAAACACACATCAATATTTTAGTATTCTACTTTGATTTCTTGCTCCCCCATCATACTAAAATATTTCAGTTCCAATTCCCATCAATGCAATATGGTAGTTGCTTTTTGAAGGCTATATAGAGAGCTCTTTTTCACTAGTTCTGACATGCTCATTATTGACCTTAAAAAACCTTAGCTAATTCTGCATTTGGGTGGGTCTTTTACTTCCCTAATGGCACTCTCTTTGACATCTCATGGGGTCAGTGAGTACCAAAAATGTGGGGTTGAAGAGGAAGATGGTTCACAAAGTACTAATGGTTTCAGCAATGATTCAGCTTCAGCCATAACTCAATCTCTGATTAACTTCAAAGCCGACGAGTTCAGCAGCCTCATGCAAGGTAGTGAGTCTTTTCTTAGCTTTCAGCAGAGCTGGATGTTTTCCAAAGAGAGTAATTTGCATGAAGGTTGCAACCAATGGAACCATGTTAGTCCCAAAAACAACACTACAGACATGCGCCTAGTCCAAAACTTCAGCTGCTCTGAAACTGCTACTTGCTATAGCTCCATAATCACTGGTGCAAAAGATAAGAAACAATGTGAAAGTTCATCTTCTGGGTGGCTATACTCAGAACCAAATGTCCATAGTTCTAGCCTGAATGAGTCAGCAGCACAAGAATCGGTCTTGAGAAAGCGATCTTTTATGGTATTGTTTTGGTTCCTTAATCATATCTTAACTTTTTTTTTTCTTCTGTACGCATATAATTAGAATGGAAGATTGATGTGAGATTGGTGTCTATAGGGAGAGACCATGCAAGCTGCCAATAACGCCAAGAAGCCTTGCACAACTGCAAGTAAAGCAACAAAACCAAAGACAAGCCCTTCTAAGGATCCTCAAAGTGTCGCTGCCAAGGTTTGCTTAATTGCTTCAAACCTAACATAGATTATGTTGCATATGTGTACGAAGTTTTGATTGCAAATTACGACAACTTAAAATATGAGATTCAATGCTGATAGAATGTTTGTATGAGTGTATCACAGAATAGAAGAGAGAGAATAAGTGAGCGGCTTAAGATACTCCAAGAACTGGTCCCCAACGGCTCCAAGGTAGATTTTTCAAACTAGTCTGCAAGGCTGCATTCTTTTGCATTTCCTTTGCAAGAATAACTAGGATGAATGAATTTTGCAGGTTGATTTGGTTACCATGTTGGAGAAAGCAATTAGTTATGTAAAGTTTCTTCAGCTGCAAGTGAAGGTGGGAATAGCAGACAATGCACTAATTTCCTTGTTCTTTTGATATGCATATATATATTTTTTGGTCATTGATCTGCAAACTAAGGTCATCATGGAATCTGACCTGTTCTGTGAAACATCTTTGTGAAGGTGTTGGCAGCTGATGAATTTTGGCCTGTCCAAGGTGGAAAAGCTCCTGACATTTCTCAAGTAAGACAAGCCATCGATTCCATTCTTTCATCTCAAAGATGAATTATAGATCATGGATCCAATGAATAAGTGTCATCATATTTAATTAAGACACAACATTTCAGAACAAGAAATAATTAGTTCTGGAAGTTGGTCGTTCTGAAGGACATTTTAGTATTTCAGAATGCATGACATTTCTAATTCGTAAACTTCTGAATTAAATCAAGATCTGGCAGAAAAAAAGGACCATAGTGTTTGAATCACAAACTGTTGTACTTTTTCTCTCTATTCCAGGGACGATGGAAGTTTTTCTGATAAATATCTGACTACTGCATAATCATGGAAAAAGAGAAAATAATTTATATATATATATATATATATATATATATATATATATATATATATAATCTTATAAAGTTGTTTGACTTTTTCTCTCAATTGAATATCACCATACCAATTAATTTGGTAATGGTAGATGAAACATCTTGGAAGTCAGGTTTTTTATTATGTTATCTAATGGATGTATAAGTTGGCAATGGGTACATATTAAAGAAATCCAGTTTGCTATAAAGATTATCCAGTTCTAATGAATAGATAAAAAATTATTTTTTAAATAATTATTACTTATGTGTTAATAACCTTGCATTGCAATACTATTTTTACATATAATTAACTTTTGCAATATACATGTATTTTTATTTATATCATAAACCATATTTTTTTAACATAAAAAAAAATACTTATATCTACCTAAATATACATAAAACAATCCAATCGCAGCATGAATCATCAATCTAAACAATCAATAAATTGAATAAAAAGTTCAAATAAAAAGCCTTGTACTTTCTGAATTAATTAATTAATTAAATGTTAGGCCGAGCAGAACCACACAAATTATGCGTTACCAAAATGAAAGAAAGAAACACATCAACTAAGACTTTGTCAATTAATCCATAATTTCTTATTTAAAATTTTATTGTTCAAGTCAATTTGTCTGATTTGATGGCTATAAAATTGACTTCATCACCTACCATGCAAACACTGTCTAAAATATATATTTTATGTTGAAAATATGGTTTTTTTTTTTTTTTTATGGAGGACCACCATAAAAAAAATGTAATAACAAATTCAATTAAACATTTTAATGACATTTAATCATTACTTTAATAACATTGCCATTTGTTTTATGTTTATCCTTTTATCTCATCAATGTCTAACACAACACCACACCATGAAGGATGCTAACAACTCTTCTCATGTTATCTCCTCCCACCCTTATCTTAACAAAAATTTTCAAGTTAATATATTTTTATATACTTTCATCGTGTTGAGGTATTATTTATATGTTAGAGTTAGTACAAAGATTTAATTAAGTATCATTAATGCAATCAAATTTTATTATATTATAAGTATATTTCGTTTACCTTAAATTTAGTTGAATTATTTGGTTGGGTTCGAAATCCAAAACCTTTTAGCTAATATGAATTATTACTTACATATTTTGGTAAAATTTATGTTATCTGAAAAAAATTATATTTCTTTATGTTATGTATATATTTATATTTTGTTTAATGTAAATTTGCATTTCTTTGTCAAGCTGCGTGGAAAATGTTCATAAAAGAATACTTTGCCAATCTTACTTAAATTATTATTACTATTATTTTTATCGATTGTTCTATTAGTATTAAATTTCGAAGTGTTAACATTCAATTCTTAACAAATTGTATTATTTAATATTTTCGAAGTCTATATTTTAAGTACCGTGTTATCAAAGTTTCAAAAATATTTATTTTATAAAGATTAACTTTTTATTTCAGAATAGATAATATCATTAAAACGTCTAATTTTATTATAACATTATGTCAAGATGTTAATATTATTTAATATTAATTAAAAAATAATTTTAATATATATGATAAAATTGTTTCATATGCTAATGTTTCAGTATTGTGATGATGAAGAACATCTTCAAGAATATTATTTTATGTTTAAAATTTAGTAAAAATGATTATTTTATTTTATTAGAAGTTTAATAAAAAAATATTTTTTTTAAAAAAGTTATTTACTTTTATAATATACGCTTAGTTTATTTGGACTAATATTTTCATAACAAAATAAATAAATTTAGAATAACTCATTTATAAACAGGTGGATTAAACTTATAATAAAATTATGTTAGAAATTAATACAAATTTTGATATATTACTGATATTTTAAAGTTTATTAATTATTTATCATGAAAGTTTATTAAAAAATAATTTTTATTTTTATATTTTAATACTTATAAAATTGTTTGCAATAACTATATGAAACAAGAGACTCAACGTTTTCTATTAGAATTCACATAAAATTTATTCTCTACTGATATAATTTAAATTTTATCATTCCTATTTGTTTACTTTTGTTTTGTACCATAATGTTGACTATCTCTTATTATCTAATAATTTAATATGTCACGTTTTAAAGCTATATTTTATTTTATTTTTATTTTTTTTCATTTTCTCTTAAAGAAATAAGGTGCACATTCAATTTACAGTAAAATAATAAATAAATAAATAAAATGTTTCACATCAATATTTGCAATAGATGTTGATATATCCTGAGCTAAGATAGTGACAAAAAGCTTGTGAACATGCTTCAATAGAAAAATGCCACGTGGCAGTAAGTAGTTAATTGCTTTACTTTGCACTGCTTTCACAAAGATTCCACATATTTCACGTTTTATTTATAAATTTTAGTAATTTTGAATTATCCTAGGACCTTAGCTCATGCGATTACGAGAAAATAAAATAATTTAATTCTTTCACCGTCTATATAAAAGAATTTAACTTTTTATATTTTAAATGTTCCCTCCATTTCATACTAAAGTTTCACATAGATTAAAATAATAATTACTTTCAAAATTTGATTGTTGTTTTGCCTTTCAATTTTCAAACTAATTAAACTGAAAAAAAAATCATTAATTGACTTTTGAAATGTAAATGTAATATTCCAATTAAAACAAGATGCTTAAATTTTATTCTTTTATTTTAAATGAGACTAACTAAAAAGAGAAATGATTTATTTATGAAAAACAATGATCGAGTTTGAGTATTTAGTTTCATGAAAAACACTTTATTCTCTTAAGTGTTTTTTATTTTAACTTTATCAATTTAATATTTAATAATCACTTTATTGTTATAATAACCTCCAATATTTTCTAGTTATTTGTGAATCAATAATTTTAAAGACCTATCATGATTATAATTTTGTAGTCTGGAGACACAGTAAAAATTATCTAAGTTGAGACAAGAGTTTAGCGTAGTAAAACTATTTAATTAAAAATAAAAAACAAAACGAAAATGGCATTTTTAAAAATAACTTAAACTTATATGCCTCAGTCATGAGAAAACCGATGCCATATGTCTGACGTGACGTGTGGCAGTATGATGTTCAGTGTGTTGCAGAGGCCTTCTGCCTCGGTTCTGCACACACCCGAAGCAGTATTCCCATTTCAAAAAGTTGTCAGCACAAAGGATAAGGGGCGGGTGGACGTTTATGCTTCGGTTCACAGTGTAACCGAGGTTGTTGCTGGTTAATGCTTCGGTTCACTATGCAACCGAGGCGTATAAGTTATACTTAATTACAGAACTGCCACCGTGTTTTGATAGACATCGTTTTTATTTAAACCGATATCTATTATGCGAGTTTAAAAGCAAATTTTGTACTAGTGTAAGTTTTCCACTAAGTAAAGAAAATTAATATTTTATTTTATTTCGTATTAAGAAATATGTAATTATGTTTTATAGAATGTGAGATTTTTGTTTGTTTTATAGAATGTGAGATTTTTGTTTGGTTGAATTTATTATAAATTGAAATGAGTGTTGAGTGATACTTATATTTTGATAAGTGAATATTTGAACAATTGATGAATATTGTAGTGTATGCTTATGAAATGGTACTTGCTTAAAATTTATTTAGATTTGAATTACAAAAAGTTTGTAATTTTTTTATTTAAAAAAATGGTAATTAAGTGAGCTAGTGAATCACTCCATTAACCCACTAACTCATGATGGATCGAGCCGAATTCAAATTTTTCTAGCTCGTTAATAAATGAGGGGTGTTGATCCCTCCAACCCCACGATTGGGACCTCCACCTCCCCAATTTTTTACAATTTTTTAATTACAAAAATAACCTTTTTTTTTTACTTTTTCTTTTTATTTTTAATTTTATTTAATTAAGAAACCTTAAATTTCTACTTCACTCAGAATCCCATCTCTCCTTCTCTCGGATTCTCACCCCCCCCCCCCCCCCAAACTTGACATTTGTTTATTTTATATAGATTCAAACAAAACTCCATGTTCCAGTATACCATACTTTCAATTTCATGTACTGTTACTCCAGAAGTTGTTTCCCCATTTTCAATGTTAGTGATATATAGCTGGAGTAAGGTAAACAATTTCATGCTTCATACCTTATCATCCACTTCACACATGCCCACATGCAGAAAAGGTTCTTCTTATGCCATTTTTGTTTGCCAATGCAAACAAAAATCGTTTTCTATAATATACTGCTCTCTATATCTTGTTCTTCGTAATAGTAATTTTAATATATTTCTATAGTTAACAATCCCAGTTTAGAGTAAGACCAATAGTTTAATTTTTAGGAAGAAATCTTTGAACTCTGTAATTTATAATGAATTTAATCTCATTCTACCAGTTGAATCAAAACCTTATATGATATTCCAACGAACAACACATTAATAACGTGATATATTATACGTGTACCTCCAAACAGTATAAATTTGGTACAACTAATAATCATAATACCTTCAATTCGTTCCAGATTCGAACTCACTCACACAATCCGACTCCTCAAGAAGGAGAGGTGGGGCTGTGACTCTATAGTAGAAATTTAGGGTTTCTTAATTAAATAAGGTTAAAAGTAAAAAAAATAAAGTAAAAAAAGATAAAAAAAAAGGGTTATTTTTGTAACTAAAAAAAAAATTAAAAAGTTGGGGAGGTGGAGGTCCCAAACGTGGGGGTGGAGGGATCAACACCCATAAATGAGTCAGGTTGAATTGGCTCACTAAGTGACTAACACGTGGTAGACCAAACCGAGAGATCCGTTTTAATAATACTAGCTGAAAATGAAAATATATATACTACTTTGTGAATTCTTTGTTTTATTGTGTTGATATTAACTTACCTTTTTTGTGTTGTTATTTTACTTGTGTTTGTTGTATGATTTTGAAATAATCACTAATGAGTATGAGCAAAGAGATGATTTATCTATAAACATGTTATAGACGGTAAAAGTGCAAAGTATAGTTTTATATAATGTAGTTAATGTATTTTTCTTTTATATTTTGAATAGACCTCTCTTTTAAATAAATAGCTAGTTTTTCTTTTTATAGTTATGGTTTCAATAACCGTGTAAGTACTTTGATATATATATATATATATATATATATATATATATATATATATATATATATATATATATATATATATATATATATAAAAGACTATGTTAAATTTAAATAATAAAATTGGAGTGTAAGTTTTTATCTTATTTTGCATCTCTGCGTAAGCCAATTGGGCACATAAATGGCCATCGATGGCTTCAACTTTCATGCTCCAAACTGGGGCCCACCCTACTGCAAATGGTTTTGGTTATAAAAATAAATAGTATTATCGATGCAATATTACATCCATTTCTTAAACTCAAATTAAATTGACACTTTTATAAAATATTATTTACAATATTTTTTTGCATTTAATTTTTTATTAAAATATTCCTAATTAAAAAATATATAATACCAACATATCATTACAAGAATAAAATTCAACCGTCCTTATTATTATTATTAACATAATAATAATAATAATAATAACAACAACAACATATATCCTGTCTGTCCATATTTACAATTGTTATTTTATTTTAATAAGTTAAAATTTAATATTATTATTTTCAAATATGGGTTAACGAATTTATTTTATACGACTTTACGTATTATATAAACATAAATAATTAAATATATTAAAATTATGTTGTAATAAAAAATTTAATTATATAAAATCAATCACCTTCAACATTTTGGATCTAACTGAATAAATTGTGGAAAATTACATAAAACATGTTTTTTTTTTCATTTATTTAAGTGTCTTTTCAGGATATTTTAGTTTTTTTTTTATATACTTTTTAGTGTTATTATGAATTATTTATAGTGATTTTAAATTATGAAAGGGAAATATTGTTATATATATTGATATGGATGAAAGGATAGACACATTTACTAGAATTGTGATTATCATAGACGTCGTGTCATGTGAAGATGCAATTGTTGTGATAATAATATTTACTAAATTGTTCACTTTTCATCATTTTTTATTTTTCTTTAAAAATCCAAAAAATGACAAGCCAAGTGTTTCTACGAGTGGATATCTTTTTCATATTCAATTTTTTTTATCATAAATTTAAAAGCCCATTGAAAATTAATAAATTATTATTTTGAAACAATTTTTAATTAAAAAAAGGCTTTTGCCGCATGACGTGGCAAAATTATAATGTGCTGTGGAAGACACTCAAACATTTATACATGACATGCATGCATGCAACTAAACATATTTTATAATACAGTATTTAATTACTAGATTGTTGAAGTGTCATGTGACCATTTGAATAAGTTAGTTTAGTTAGTTAAAATTATTTTAAATATTCATCCTTAATGAATGCAAAGCATACTTACCCTTTTTAAAAGAAAACGTGACTCGTTAAATTTAATTCATTTAATGCTAATTATTTTTTAAAAAAATGTAAAAAAATTATAAACTGAAACTATTTAATAAAAAATTTCAAAATATATAAAAGAAAATTAGAAACTTCCATCAAATTTTTTTTTGAAATATCATTTTGTCATGAGCCTATCACACAAGAAAATGTTTAGAAATATTAAAACCTATCCATAACCCAAGCTAAGGGTAGAGATTAGAAAAAGAGAACATGGTTGAAAGAAAAAGAAAAGTTAAAGATTCTTGTAGAAAAAAAATCACTTGAAGCTCAAGAAAAGAATTTCTTTATACACTATACACATAATTAACTTATAACTTAGGGTACATTTAGACAAATTTCTTCCTAATTAATTAAAAAATTAAAACTAACCCTAGTTTTAAAAATTTCTTCTTTAACCTTTTTCTTTCATTATGACAAGTACCATTAACTTGTTATAAACACAAAACGTGTACTCAAAGAAAGCTTGGAAAAAAAAAAAACTTTAACTTTAGGAACAAATACATGTGTCATTTACCAATAAAACATAGTAATGTGCCAACAAACGGTTCCACGTCAAAAAACAAAATTCCAACAAACAGATTTAAGTTTATGTATATATATATATATATATATATATTATCTTCCAATAACCTTTAAGCACATTTTATGAGATGATAATTGCTGATTTCCCTATTCAACAAAAAGCTTATGTCTTAATTAATTCATGGATGCTTTAATTCAAAATTGAGTTAATTAGAAGGTGGTTATTAGTTAAATAATGTAGCAGTGGGGCTTTTGAAAAAGTCCTTGTCTGGCCGAAACCACTTTCCAAATTTATATTTTGATTCAAGTTTGAGAATTTAAGTTTTGTTTAAATTTAAGTTTGCCAAAAGTCTCACTTTCCTAAAGTTGAATTTTTAAACAAAATTTTAATGTGTGAAATGTATTTTTAAAAGTACTTAAACATACCCATTTAATCTTGTAGTTGGATTTGGAGCACCCCAACATTTTGAGGGATCTCATTTCTTGCAATTTTCATTTTTCACATTCTTATAAAAAGAAAATTGTTTGGATTGATTTTTTATAAAATCATTATATGAGTATAAAAGCAACCTTAACTTCTTTCACAAAAGAAAAAAAAAAGGTAAAGGGGATAGAAAAAGAAGTTCAAAGCAAAGATCTTTTTGGCTTGGCTTAAAATTTTGAAATAATAATGCCCTTACAAAGGCATGAAGTGGAATAATTTAAAGTTGTAATTTTTAATGAGAATAAAGCCATATATGCAAAAGCAAAGTGAACATTGATAAAATAAATTATTAGTTAATTAATTAATTTATTTATTTATTTATCTCAGTGGAATATAATTCACCTTTTCAACAAGATTTAATTACTCCAAACACTTTTTCATTTATTTATTTATAATTACCTTTAATTATAAAAAGAAAGGGAAATTAACCTACCATAAATACATAATTTGCGTGTAGACAAAATTTAATAGAAGCATGCATCTAAATCAAAGAGAAAATTATTGCAAAGACTAAGATTTAGAAATAATTATTGCTAAAGCTTAGTCAACTGTACCTAACTGCCACTTAAATTTTCTAACTTGCAATTCTAATCCAAGACTCACATCAACAGAAACACTATTTCTCAGTTTCACGAATACCTTAATATTCTAAAACATACGTCATTCACAAATTCAAGTTGAAACCATGTGAAAAAGTCTAAAAAAATACATTAACCAACAAATCCTATAGTTTCTAGGGAACTATATAAGCTAAGATGAACGTGAGCCAAACCTAATTTCGGTTGTTAATCTTACACGATTTAGGTTTTCAACTCAATTTAATTTTCTCAAAGTGTTTCAGTTTTTATTTATTTATTTATTTTTTCAATAGTCTAAATCTAGTAATGTCTGATCTTTTTGTTAAAGTATAATTTTTAAAATAATTATTTATGTTTTAATAGTGATTTTTATTTTCAATGTGACTTATTAACTAAACTAAACACTGTGTGTGAATAACCTTCACTACAAGTTAATTTAACTTAATTATGAACAAATTTCAAATAGAAGTTTGAAAAAACTTATCAAAGAATTGTTGGTTTAAACACAACATGATGCTCTATTTAATTAGTCTCAAACTCTAGCTATATTAAAATAAATGTGATATTATATTTATAACAATATGATTTTATTTTGAAATATATTGTGAATGTAATTTAAGTTTTTATTTCTTGTATTTGATACTTTAATTATATAATACTATAATATAGTATGTTTTCAATTTTCAATTTTATTCCATTGAGTCAAATTCATGCCTTCAATCAAAACTTTGGAAGAACTACGTATAAACACTACACATCTTTTTCATGGAAGGATAACTATTACACATTATTTTGTGTTGTGTGTGTATATATATATATATACTTGTAATAACTCTTACACAGTTACATCGTACCATTATAAATTATCTGAATCATCTTGAATTCTTGCAATTGTGGTATTGAGTCATGAAATTAAAGTTAAATACAATACCTGACCTAACATGCCTAACTTCTCTTTTAACTTAAAAAAGAAAATACAAGTTTAGGAGGAAAGAATGTCCTTTATCTGAGTCACTATTAATTCTTAATGTTATATTAACTAATCACAAGAAATAACTCATTAAATATAATTAATTTAATTCTTACGGCGCTTTTAAAAGGATAATCTTCCTTTTCTTATTTAAAAAAGCAAAACAAAAACAGGACACATGTTAAAGCACAAATTTCTTATCTTCTTAAGTTGATGTTCCATCTTCTCTTTAACTGTTGACTTTGTTTAAAAAAAAAAACAATTAAAGTAATTTTAACAAAATATTTACATTTGTATATCTGACATGAATTTTGCGGTGAATCTATCGTAGATTTGTTGCGAATGAAAAATAAAAAAATAACGTATGTAGATGTGAATTAACGAAGTAAATTATTTAAGAATGTTGTTGTGAAATGTTACTTCAACGCTAACAAAGAGTGTTTGACTGGTTTGAATGGGAAAAATTAAGTTTGGCAATCGAAAGGAAAGAACTTACACGAAGGTTGAATAAACAAAGAAAGAAACTGTCTCAACCAACAACTACCCTTTCTCTTTCTCTCTCTCTATATATCCAAACTGTGATGCGTTGTGAGTAATAATAACTGTTGCTTCAAGCTACGCACGCTCAAACCAGTTTTCTCTCTCTGTTTCTTTCTGTCATTAAACGGAACCGATGGAGGAGGCTCCTCCGGCGGAGGCGGTGGCCGTACGGCGAGCGTTGGAGCTGCTGCGGCTAAACGACCCCGTTCTGAGGGTCCAAGCGGCCAAGGACATCCGCCGCCTCACTAAAACCTCCCACCGCTGCCGCCGCCAACTCCGTCAGGCCGTCACCCCACTCGTCTCCATGCTCCGAGTCGACTCGCCCGAGTTCCATGAACCCGCCCTTCTCGCTCTCCTCAACCTCGCCGTACAAGACGAAAAGTACGTACCACCTTATCTCTTTCTCTCTAAAATTTCAAATCAACCAGTTTTCTTCTCAGATTGGGTTTTCCGAACCAGAAAAAAACTATTTTTTTTACTCAAAATATGCATATATATGTATACGTGCATATGTTATGTAATTTGGGTTTAGGAGTTTGTGCATATGAAACAGAGGTATTCCTATGGTGGCAATTTTATTTTTTATTTTTGATATTTTGTTGTAATTTTTCGATATATTTGGATGGTGTGAAACACATGGGATGGGATCCATGGAATGTCAAGTTGGGAATAGAATATAAGAATATGCGATAAACAGTTTCGATTTGGTGAACATGCAAATACATGATACAATAAGGAGTTTTTTATTGTTAGATATTTAGAAGAGATTATGAGAAGCTTATAACAATGGTTTGTTGGTGGGTCTGTTTACTTTATTTTAATGATTTGTGGTTCAAGTTGTTGAATAGTTTTAGATGATTGAAGTTTCATAATTAAAATTTTAGTGTAAGTTTTGATGTGATAAAACGTTATTAAATAAGTGATTAATGATAGGGAGATGTTTGTTGAAGCTGAATGAATGAAAATTTCGCTGTTAGTATTCCCACATGTCAGAAAAGAAGAAGAAAAACAATTTTTTTTCATGGCTTAGAATCAGAATGCAAAATTTGGTTGGCTGAATTGATGAGAAATTCTGACGAAGATGATATGTTTTTGACCTGTTTTACTGTGTCACATGTAGTGATTGGATAGGGATTTATGATTATTTTTTATAAATTCAATGGTGCATAAACTGGTGTTGACAAGAGATATCGGATGCTTTAACATAGAATCTTATCCAATTGGTGGGTGGTTTTTGTTTGGTTCATATGGAGCACTTTACCTTTTTAACGTTTTAAGATTGTCTTATTTAAATGAAGTTAACCTGCAAAAAGTTGCAGAGGTTATAAATCATGATAAATTTGTCAACGGAAGAAAGTAAAATTATCTGTACAGTTATCAAACGGAGTAAAAAGAAAACATGTTTTATGATTGTAGATAGAAGCATGCAAACTAAAAACTTGAAAAGGCAGCTACCAACCTAAACACTTAAACCTATATATGCTAGAATTCCGGGTGTTGTTTAATGTTTATTGTTGGAGATGGTGCATGTCCCTTCATTCAATGCGGTATTCAATCACCGAATGACTTTTTCTAAACTTTCGTACTCTTCTTCTCATTAAGGCCATGGTTGCGGTTGTAGGTGGAATGGGTAAACAAAGATGCTGCAAAAAGATAAAGTTAAATGTTTTTATTTTTCCACTTAGTTAAAAAAACATAACAAAAGTTATAATTTTATTCCAAATCACCTTTTATATTATTAAATGCTTTTGAGAAGGGAAGATCTGCGTTCTGCATTGAAGTTTCCATTCTCTCTTTACTGGGTCCATGGGGTCGGTAGGAGGTTTAGTGGGTTGTATTTTATCTAGTAACTGATAGATTGTCGGGTCCATAAATGAGCTATAATCATAGAAAATTTCTTCTTTCAAGGAATAATTGTAGAACATACACTAACAATCATCAAAAGAGTGTGGCCTTTTTAGCTTAGCATTAGTCTTGCATCTGAGGCCTGTTTTGAATATGTTCCAGCTTTGAATATTGTTCTGCTATATAATTTCTATGCCTTATTTGTAATTCATTTATATTGTTATCAAGCAGGAACAAAATTAGCATTGTGGAAGCTGGTGCATTAGAGCCGATAATCAGTTTCCTCAAGTCAGAAAATCCAAATCTGCGGGAGTATGCAACTGCATCTTTGCTCACTCTATCTGTCTCTCCAACCAACAAACCAATCATCAGTTCTTGTGGCGCGATTCCTCTGCTTGTAAATACTCTTAAAGATGGAAGCTTTCAAGCTAAAGTTGATGCTGTGACGGCTCTGTCTAATTTATCAACACACCCTGAAAACCTGAGCATCATTCTCGAAACAAATGCAATGCCTTTTATAGTCAATCTTCTCAACACCTGTAGAAAATCTTCAAAAATAGCTGAAAAATGTTGTGCTCTGATTGAATCCTTGGTGGGTTATGAGGAGGGTAGAACTGCCTTAACATCTGAAGAAGGTGGGGTTCTTGCAGTCGTGGAAGTTCTTGAAAACGGAACGCCCCAGAGTAGGGAACATGCAGTTGGAGCACTGCTGAGAATGTGTGAAAGTGAAAGATGTAAATACAGGGAACCGATTCTCAGAGAAGGTGTTATTCCGGGACTTCTTGAGCTGACAGTTCAAGGAACCTCTAAATCACAGCCAAAAGCACGTACCCTTTTGCAGTTACTGAGAGAGTCTCCATATTCAAGACCTGAAGTCGAACCGGACACTCTTGAGAACATAGTTTGTGACATCATATCACAGATTGATGGAGATGATGAATCTGGTAAAGCGAAGAAGATGCTGGCTGAGATGGTCCAAGTAAGCATGGAGCAGAGTTTGAGACATTTGCAGCAAAGGGCTCTTGTATGTACTCCTTCTGATATGCCTATCACAAGTTGTGCTTCTGAAGTTTCTTCAAAATAGTGGTTGAGTTGGGCTCTTCTACTTCGTATCTTTTCCTATCTTTTGCTTTGCACTTGGAACTTGTGATATAAATTTTCTGTAATATAAAAAGAAAAAAAAAAGTGAAAAAAATGCCAGTCCAGGCCATGGTGGAGGTGTCGAGTGACTGGTAATGGTAATTGTGAATAAAATGTTGTCGTATGATGAAAAGAACTTGATTTTGTAAAGGAAACGTTGTATAAAAATAGTACACAGAAGTAGTTAAGGGTCTTGTCAATTCTTCCTGTTCTCTTTATAGTTGCGTAGCTAGCAAGTACTTGTTTATATATTGAATTGTGCATTTTAATGGGAGCTTCCTTTAGAGTTTGGTATTTTGGACATCCGAGAAGGACTCTAATGCTACTTTTTATAGTCTGAATTTGATGCTGATGGACTGAGGTTGGGCTGTTTCACTATTCAATCCAAAATCCAAATCATTTAGACTTTGGTAGCTAAATGCAAACATTTTTGTAATATATATAAGCTAGATTGATTCAATACACATAAAGAAAGAAAGAAGTAAAAGATTGTATACAATTTAAACAATAAAAATTTTCTATTAGTTATGATGAGACAAGGGTGAAGTGATTCATATTTTCAAATATATAAGTATCAGTTCAATCAAATCTTATCAGAATTCTTAGATGATATATATTTTTAATATATAATAGATGATATTATTAATTTATTAGCAATCAAATCTTATCACTTAGTAAGTCAATCCAACCCGGTTCATTTATTAGCAAGCCAGAAAAATTCAAACCCGGCTCGACCCACCACGGATTAGTGGGTAAACGGGTTGGTTCACTGACCCACTAAATTACAATTTTTTTAAAATAAAAAAATTACAAACTTTCTATAATTCAAATCTAAACAAATTTCACTCCCAAATTTCACTCTCAACATGAATGCTTAATTAATTTTGAAAATATAGAACTTAAATAATTTTTTCAAGCAAAAAAAATAATAAATATTTTTTTATAAAATTAAAATTAAATTTTAATGAAATAAAGTTAGGTAGGTGGGTTGGCGGGCCAACCCGGTGCACCACGGGTTCGATCCGCATGAGCCGGGTTTAAATGAGCCGGTTGAAATCTGACCCACATAAAAAAATACAATTTTTTCAAACCCGGCCCGAACCTGCGGGCCAACTTGGGTTTGAAAAATACAACCCACTTATATGCGGGTCAGATTTCAACCAGCTCATTTAGACCCGGCTCATGCGGGTTGAACCCGTGGTGAGCCGGGTTGGCCCACCAACCCACCTACCTAATTTTATTTTTTTAATTTATTATTTTATTTATGAAACCCTAAAAAATAAAATACTTTCTTCACTCACTGTGTATACTAAAAAAGTAACACCTGCTCTCACAAGTCACTCTCACAAATCACTCTCACGGTACTTGCTCTCATTTGATGGTGCTCTCACCCTCACTTCACTGAAATTCTTCAAGGAGCAGGTAAAACACCTTTCCTTTTTTCTTCTCTTTTCTTCACATTTTTGTTTTCTCACTTTTCTTTCTTTTTTTTTTCAAAAACCCTATAAGGACAAAATAGGGGTTTGCGAATTTGTTTTTTTTTTGTTCTGGGGGATTTGAAGACATGGAATATTTTTTTCATGTTCTAACATGTTTGTATCATATTTTGTTCATTTTATTTAAACAATTTGAGTATACATTATTTGAACAAGCTCTTTTTGATATCTTTGAAGTTGAGAAATTATGTTCCAGATTAAACTATTAATTTTTTGTTGATGTTATTGAGTACTGGTTCTTTTTTTTTTTACTAATATTTTTTTATTGATTGTCGGAATTGTTCTGACATTAGAAAAATCTTTATTAGTGAATTTGGAGACAACAAGAACAAGGATCAAGGATTATAACAATTGATACATTCAGGTTGGTTTGATATTCATGATGATTCAAGAGAGCATAATATTGTGGATTTATCTATTCAAGATTCTAATATTGTAAATAGATAAGGAAAAAACATGATGAATATAAGAAACTTATTTGTATGTTTTTATATCGTAAATAGATAAGGAAAAAAATGATGAATGTAAGAAACTTATTTGTATGTTTTTTGTGTTTGTTTTTGGATGACATTTGAATTATATTGTACTTTTTATTATTATTTTGAATTGTCTTTAACATAATTTTTTGGGAGTGAAATTTGTTTAAATTTAAATTACAGAAAATTTGTATTTCTTTTTTATTTTAAAAATATATATAATTAAATGAGTTAGTGAGCCAACCCGTTTACCCACCAACTCGTGGTGGATCGGGCCGAGTTCAAATTTTTCTGACTCGCTAATAAATGAGCCGGGTTGGGTTGACTCACTAAGTGACCAACCCGTGGTGGACCGCGCCGGGTCGAGGCAGATTACCCGTTTTGATAGCTCTAATTTTGACAACTCTACATTTAATTTACTAATCTTAAATGAATTTGACAGAATTTAAATTTTTGAAATTCATTAATAAATTGGATTAAAATGATTGATTAAGAGATGAATTCATAATGGGTCAAATTTATCCCATAATCCGTTTTCACTAAAAATAAAATAAAATATTTCAAATCATTGAATGTTGATATATCCTGGGCTAAGACGGTGACAAAAAGCAACAATGTCACTTGGCTGAGAGTAATTAATTGCTTTATGTTGCATTGCTTTCACAAAGATTCCACATATTTCACATTTTATTTACAAATTTTAGTAATTTTGAATTGTCCTTGGTACTTAGCTCAACTTACGAGAAAATAAAATAACTTAATTCTGTCACCATCTGTTCTTTTACGTGAATTTAATTTTTTATTTTTCAAATGTTCCCTCCATTTCATATCAATTGGCACGCATGATCAAATGAAATTTTCAAGGAAAGAAAACTAAAGGTATTTGAAAAAACTGTTTTTAACAAAATTGAGAAAAAAAAATAAAAAGTCATAAGTTAAAATTAGTTTATATATAAGTTGAAAATAAAAAGTATATAAACCTATATTAAATTTAAATAGTAAAATTCGACTGTGAGTTTTTTCTATTTTGGATTTTTGTGTTGAAATTTGTTTGATATATGAAATATTTTTGGCAGCAAGACAATTGGGCATATAAATACGTTGGGTGCTTTTTTTGCTGTACCTCCCTCATTTTCTTACAGTAATCTCATAAAAGTTAAACTTCCCAAATTACCCCTCATTAAACATATAATAAAAATCTTTACATTTTCTTTTTCTAATATTTTTCTAAAATAAGCTTCCACAATCAATAACAACAGAGTACTATAAACAATTTTATATCAATGTACATTTCATACTAAAATAAGGTAGAGATAATAGAAAAAACAGATATGTGAGAAGTTGTAAGACAGAGAATAGATTATTAACCATATTCACCATAAAAAAAAAACAAAAAAACAAAACAATTTCTCAAGCAGGGATAATTAAGCAAATATCATGCAAAACAGATAGAACTTTGACTATAATGAATAAATATAGCAGCTTGAACACTAAATCGAGACACTGATGATCAAAATGAACCTGCATACTTGAACTAAACCAATACCACAAATTAACAACAAATGGACAATGAAGAAACAACCACATTTAAGAAGATTATCATCTCTAACACGTCTTTTATATTGCAATTGATATTATCTTCACTTATTTTTTTACTTTTTTTTTCTTGAAAAATTACAAAACTTTATATTTGTTGAACCATTTTATTCATGGTATTATTATTCATCTCCTTATCCTATTTCTTCTGTTTTTTCTAGTGTTAGCAGCACTACATTTTAAGATATTTCATCCTGTATTATCTCAACTAGGACTTTTTCTTTTAGACTTAAAATGAAAGTAGAGTAAATATCTAAATAAATTAATTTTATTGAAGGACGCGGTTTTATTAAAAACTGTTAAATATTGATTTTCAATTAAGATGTATGCGAATATGATTTTCATGGTGTAATATTGTGTATCAGAAAGAAACTATGTAGTGATTATTATATATCTTTGCAACAGAATCTACCTAGAACTAATTTTTCAGTTATGCTATTAAACATCACAAATTTGCACGAATTTAAATGGTTGTTTAAGAGTTAACAAAAGTGATAGTATGTCAAAAAATCACGGAATGACCTTGTATAATATATATCTTGGTAACAAACATTCTCAAGGTGAGAAGGTGTTTTCTGATCTCTGAGACATAAACAGCAATGACCACCAAAGCTGAAGGCACTCCAGAAGAAGATACAATGTCAAGTATGGAAGAGGGTTTTTCCTCTACCCCTTCCACAACCTTTGGATTTCATCACTGTTGTTCAAACCGTGTTGCAACCCTGGCACAGAAGGTCGGTCACCTGATGTTTTCTGTTGTCTCACAGGAATTGACACTTGCACAACATAAATGAGAAAAATTGTTGTATATATAATACTATTATCATTACTCTGAAATGAGGGTAGGATGTTTTTGGATTGTGACTAGGTCATAGCAGAAGTGATTGGCACATATTTTGTGGTATTTGCTGGTTGTGGAGCTGTGGCAGTGAATAAGATCTATGGCTCAGTCACATTTCCAGGCATTTGTGTGACATGGGGACTCATCGTAATGGTCATGATTTACACTGTTGGTCATATCTCTGGAGCACACTTCAACCCTGCAGTCACCATCACTTTAGCCATTTTTCGCCGCTTCTCATATAAACAGGTGACTTTCTTCTTCTGTTAACATCATTTTCAATATTTGGAAAGAAACACAAAAAGAATTACTTGATATGTCTTAGACTGACTCCAATTCAGGTATTCACGTTAACTGGTTTTTGCACCATTTTTGTAATGTATTGCTTTGATGACTTTTGGTCATGCATGTAGGTGCCACTCTACATTTTTGCTCAGTTACTGGGGTCTATACTTGCAAGTGGCACTCTAGCCCTAATGTTGGATGTAACACCTAAATCTTTCTTTGGAACGATACCAGTTGGATCCAATGTTCAATCTTTAGCTGCTGAAATCATCATCACCTTTCTCTTGATGTTTGTTATATCTGCTGTTACTACAGACGACAGAGCGGTTTGCACTCTCCTTCATACTATAATATATATATACACACACACACACGTGTCTTTAACAAATATTCTTCACTTTTGTACAGATTTTTTTTTCTGGGTGTAAATATTCTATTCTAATAATAAGCATTGTATGCTTCGCTTGATAAACTCGCAGGTGGGTGATTTTGCAGGAGTTGTTGTTGGGATGACTATAATGTTGAATGTCTTCGTTGCCGGGTAACTAATTACTGGTTTAAGGTTTTAAATATTGATTTTAGGCATCATGTCATGACTGATGAGGAGATGAGTTTAATGATTATTCACCCTCAGATCAAAAATTTGTACCCTGTTAAACAATCAGAAACATTGCTCTGTATAACTTCTCACGGTAACTATTTTGAAAACTGAGGAGGATTTGCGATTGAATGATATTATGAATATGAAAGTGGTTTACATTTTCATTTGATGCAGGCCTGTGTCAGGAGCTTCCATGAACCCTGCAAGAAGTATTGGTCCTTCGCTTATGATACATGTTTACAAAGGGTTGTGGATATATATCGTTGGTCCAATTATTGGAGCCATAGCTGGAGCACTTGCTTATAACTTTCTTAGATCCACCACACACAATTCACCTTCAGAAGAAATCACAGGACTTTCTTCAGGTTGAATAGGTTCGTGGGATGCAATGGAAATTGGATTCTTCAGGTTTTGAATTTATTTCTCATTTTTTACTTTGAATTAGGACAAGGTTATGTATAATTTTAATGCGTAGATATTTTCATAATTTTTTAATTTATTTATAAAAATTGAATTTTTGATTAGTTTATTTTTAGCATAACCAACATGATGAATAAATCAAATTACCAACACACAAGAACTAAGCTCACCAACAAGTTTATTTAAAAATACAAAAGCAATGGAAATGAAAATATAATGTACCTACAAATAACATAAAATAGAGTAAATAGACAAAGTTCAAGCAAATAAAACGGTGACGGATAGTGCTCCCAGACCAGCCAAAACCAGCAACCCCACAACTCTGTTTTGAGCAGCAGAGTAATAGTATGCATATGCATCACCCGGTGGAGCGATTACATATATGAATCTTGGCGGCGGCGGTGGAGTCGGTGGAGGTCGTGATGGTGGTGGTCGCAGTCGCGGGGGTGGTGGCGGCGGTGGTGATTCATCACAAATTTCTGGGGAGGAAATCTCTGGTAGTGGTAGTGGTGGCGGGGAAGGAGGTGGAGGAGGAGGAGGTGACAGAAGTTGCTCGTCGCAGGGACTTCCACAAGGGCATGATCCACACTTGACTTCAGTGTATGGTTGCTGAGAAACTTGTGGTTGCTCTAACTTGGTAGAATATGTGATGGCATGAACTGAAGATGAAATTGTGAGACAGAAAAGAAGCAGCAGTGCAGCAAGTTTTTGAGGACTCAAACTCTTTGTTGGAGGCACCATTTTGTGAGCAGTAGATGAAATTTGATTCCTTCTAAGGCAAGGTATATAAATAAGAGCTTGTATGTGAAGTAGGATGCATGAGTTTAACTTTATGGAGTTTGGTTGGTTATAATTGTGTGATCATGGATGATCCTAAAAGAAAGGGAAAGAAATTGTGTAAGTGTAGTTTCATGTAAGTATATTCTTACCTTTTGCATGAAGTATATGGTGATAATGAGACATGAATTACCATTGCTATTATTGCAAGTTCACGTAAACATACTTGAGTTATTGCATCAGTAAAATATAGCAGAGAATGAGAAGTTCACTTTGCATAAAGTGTAAAGCTGGCATTATTCGTTCCGAATTAATTATTGGCATCTTCATTTTTTGTAGCTTGCACTTAGCACATTAGTATCTCATTATTCTAGTTTTACTTTCCTCGTATTTACTATGAGTTTTTATGTTTTTGTTATAAACTGAAATCAACCATGTATCTTCATTAAAAGATGACAGTCAATGACTAATATTTAAGAGACTGATTTATCTGTCATAGTGTTATTTCATACACAAATTGAACTCATAATCACGTTTTGGTAATGGTAAATGAGTTTGTATTTAATTGTGTAAGATCCAAGTTTTACTTGTTTAATTAGAAGGGAAAGGCATTGCAAGAAAAGATAGTTTTGGGATGAGAAATTAAGAAAGGAATCAGATGTCCTGGAAGGAGGCAAGAAGAATTGCTTTTTCTATAGCTTCCCCCAGTTATTTGTGACCTGTTCAGGGTATGAACAGGAAAGAAGTTTTTTTAAAAATTATTCTTTTATATATTTTTTAATATAAAGATAGCCTTACTCAATTCTTTTATGGAATATAGACAACAAAGGTGCCTTCGAAATATGAAAATAAAAAAGAAGTTTGTGTTTAAGGTTGTCCCTTCTAGCAGAAGTTGTTCTCTTGCGTCTTTCACCGTGCACTGTCATAGACAACTGGTGTATATAACGTTATTAGAATCAAACAAAACAGGGTTTATGGTTTTGACCGAGCAGAAGAAGTATATCGTTGGTGGGTTGATTGGTAAGAGTCTGGAGCAATGATGAAGGTCAGTCTTATACTTCCTCCTAGCTTCAAGTACCTACATGCAACCAAAACTACTCTCCAGATAAATTATATAGTTTAAAGTTTATATTAATTGGTTTATTTTTTATACACTGTCAATTTGATTTGCAACATATTTTATAAAGGCGGAAAGAATAATTCAGTTATGGAGATGACTATAGTTGGATTGGTATAAACTTTTTAATTCTATTATTAAGGTGTTTTTATTTATTTATTTTATCAATATATTCCTTTTTTAATTACGATAACTTAAGAAATTGCAATAAAACTAAATGAACAAGAGGATGTGTCGCGTTTGGAACTTCTAGGTAAATTGTGAATTCTTAAATCAGTTAAAATTTCTTATATTCTCGTAAATGGAAGTTAACAATATATTAACAATTCATTTGCATAGAAATATTAAAGATTTAAATATTAAATTTAATTTTTACCAATATGACCCCTCTCTTTTAATTTTTGAAAAAGTTCTTGTTAATTTTAAATCCATATAGCATTTTCTACTTTTTATTTTTAAATATTATTAGTTTAATACTAAAAGTGAAAATTGTTAATTAATATCAACATATATTTCGAATTAAGAGAGTTATTTTCTTAAAATTTTATGTTTGTTTAAGTAACATTATTTTGTGAGATTACTTTTTTTTAGAGAAATGTATTTCTTACTTAATATAAATAAGAAAACCGTATAGTTTACTTCATTTTTTTAACAAACAGTTACTGTAAATCCTTATTTACCAGGTAATTTAAAAATTATTTTTATTTTAATTTTTGTTTTATTTGTAAAACTTTTTATTTTTTTTAAATAATTTTAATTATTTCTTACTTTTTAAGCTAGTTTGATATTTAGAAAGTTTTTTCGTATATTTAAAGTATTTTTAATTTTATTTTGTCCAATTATAAATTTTTTTCATATAATTTCATTTCATAGTATATCAAATTATTTTTCAGAACTCAAATTTAATTATTTTTATTTATCTTAAATATTTATATTTACTTTTTTTTGTGTAAACTATTATTCTAATTTTTTTATATAATTATTTTTATTTTCTAAATTTAATTTTACGAAAATACTTATATAAATTCAAATTATTAAAAATTTCACATTTTTTATGGGTGATTTTATTTAAATAGTGTATTAAAATCTTTATTAGTGTATAAAAAATATATTAGAGAAAGAAAATTAAGAAACATTTGAAATATTTTATATTTGAATATTTGTTTTCATTTTATAATTAAAAAAACATTTTTTAATTTATCAACATTTTTTATTAACATTTTCCAAATTAATAGATATTTTGATTGTTATAAAATTTTATTTTCTATGTAATTATATAATATTTTATATAATTCTTTTATTTTTATTTAATTGTTGTTTAGTGAGAAAATAGATATGAGAACAAGTATTTATGCTATCCGACAGAAATAAGATATGACAAAAATAAATATGAATTTTTCCTTGATGAAGTAATAAAACTCATTTTCACCCTACTTTCATCCTTAATTTTGTAATATTTTGCTTATTCTCAATCTATTACTCAATAATTATGAATGCTATTGATAACGGTTTAAAAATCGTTATTTTTATGCTTAAATTTAATATTAAACACACTTTTTATGACTTAAAATTTAGCTCGAAATCATGGATTTTACTTAAGTTAAAAAATAAGAGAGTCAAAGGTGGTTTTCTTGGTTTTATGCTTGGTTTTCCTTGTTTTGGTAGGAATTAATATGATTTGAATGAAGGAAGTTAAAGTACAAAAGAGTTGGATTCAAAAGAAGGTGGAAAAATGCACAAAGGAAGATCGTAGCCACCTCTCATATCAAATCCACCACTCAGCACCAGTTTCGCTATGGAGATCTTTGTCAAACACTCAAGCGCCAAAGCTGAGGGGAGAATTCAAGTATTGCGCCCACCACTAAGTGCTACTTTGCCGCTGAGCGCCAGCCTCTTCAGAGAATTCATTGTTAAACGTCTGGGCATCAACGTTGAGCGTTATTCTTGAGTGTCGCACCTATCGCTGAGCGATAATCCAGCACTGAGCGCTAGTATTTTTGGTCTGGGCCAATTTCTGCTGATTTTAATGAACTATATATTGATTTACACGACCTAGAGATGGTATCTTTTGGCAAAAGGAGACACAGAAACACATTCTTCACCCTTGGAAGCGGAAGCTTCGATTTACAAATTTTAGGGTTTATCTTTTCATTCTTTTCATTAATTTCATCTAGTTTCACCATGTTCATGGTGAATTAAACCTCCATTGTTGTTGGGGGAAACGATGTAATCCTTTGATACTCTCATAAATTGAATTGATTCTTTATTCATATGCTTTACTTTATTAATGGTTATAGTTTTTCCTCTATTCTTTATGCATGCTTTGTTTAATTCATTCAATAGCATGATCTTTGATTTTGTTGTTATGGACACATACGGGAAAATCTAGACATGGGGAATTCTCTTAGGAACAATATTACCTAGACATAGGGATAGGAGGACCGGTTACCTTTAAGCTTTTGTGCGAATGTAATGCATGATCAATTGCTAGGGAGACAAGACATTGTAAACTAGTAATTAGGAGTAGACTCTCTTCTCTTCACCGAGACATCGAGTTTAGGGTAAAGTAGAAAGTGACATTAACATTAATGAAGGAGTAGAATTTGTAAATATATGAGAGTGAATAGGATGAAATCGTAAACCCCAACAACACAGTTCATCCATATCATTCAACTGTGTATTCTATAGTCAATTGATCAACCTTTGCATGTATGTTTATTTTTTGTTTTTGCATTTTAAATACCAATTTTCGTTTTACAAGTTAAATAATCAACAAATCACATGAAAGTCTAGGCCAATAAATCTTTAAGAGTTTTAACAACTATTGATACATTTGTCGGAGTTTTAACAACTATTTAAGCTATTAATACTTGTACACTTCGTGAGAAGTAATCCAATTTTCGTACGCGTGTTAGTGGATAGCATGGCCCACTCTACTGATAGAGAAGGATGTATTGTGCTTTGGTAGACCCAAGAATAAAAGCCACACACCAACTGGGTTTTGAAGGACTTAAAAATAACCTTTTAAAATTCTTACAATTTTTTTTTAAATGTTGTCCAAAGATATTAAAAGTTTCACCACAAATTTGTCATTCTCAAGAGTTTCAACTCATTATTTTTTTTAAAGTCAGGATATGTTTTAGAAAAAATAAAATAATTTAACAGAAAATCAATATAATATATCACCTACTCAATGGTTCTTTATTACTTAATGAAACTATATATATTAGAAAAAAAAAATTAAGATGTTTTTGTTCAATAAAATGATGGTTTAAATAAATCAATCGATTAGCCATGCAAAAAAGTATTATCTTCCTTGTTATTCATAAGTTATAGAAGTTGTTGGGATGGAATCATATAAGAGAAAACGATATTTTTTATATGGACCAGCAAATATTGATGGCCATAACTTTTTTTTAATGGCTTAAAACTAAACTTTTGAAGTAAATATCTCATTTAAAACCTTGAACATGTCATTAATTACATTGGATGAAAAGTAGTTATGTTATGTGTAAATTTTTTTTATCAAATGACTATAAAACATATATAAAATTTGTGATAAGCATAAATTTATTAAAAGTAAAATATTACATATATAACAAAAGGTAAGTAAACTTCTGCCTTTCCAGAACAAATTTGTATATATATATAGAGAGAGAGATCAGACAAAAATTAAACAACATATGAGCTCCAAAATCTATTTCACCAACACAATAAAAAAAAAAAGAGTGTATTTTATTATTTTGCTTAGCTTTATTTAATCAAAGCAATGGTTCTCCTCCACTAGTACTCAATGAGTGTGACAAATAAATGGCGATTAAAGAAATTGGTTAACCATAAATTGACATCTAGATCGGAACAACCACTATTCATATTTTTTTCTCCTCAAACTGAAATAATGATAGCTAATATTCTTAAAATAGATTGAAATATGTGAGTTAATCTCGTTCATTTTGGATTCAGATAAGATTGAGTTGAAAAGAAAAAAGAAATTTTAATACAAATTAACTTTGAATTTGATTCATCCACAAATTAATTTTGAATTTGATTCACTAAAAATTTGATTCATTTAAATTCAATATGTGATGAGTGAGGTTAGTTTATCAATTCATCTAATTTTGACTTTTATACTTACTTTCAAATTATATTTAAAATTTAAAATGATTTTAGATTATATTATATTTATTTTAAATTATCAAATAAAGTTTAACATCATTTTAGATTAAAATTTATTTAAATTCGAATTAGAAAAAAATGTTATTTTTTTAAAATTGAAAAAACAATTATAATTAATTAAGTGAGTGAGTCATCTGTTTAATCCATTAAATATAATAAGTTGAACCGAATTTAAATTAAGTTATTAAATAACGAACTCGTGATGAACTTAATTAAATTGAATGAGATAACTTGTTTTCACACTATTAATTATAAAAATCACTAGTTCAAAATTGTTATTTATATTAAATAACTTAAAAAAATAGTATTTTACTTTAATAAATGAAAATAGTTAAACAATAATTTTACATGGAAAAGAAATATATAACTTATTAATATTGAATATGTGATAATATGATTTTTATTTTTTGTGAAAGCATAATTAGCTAATATCTAAAATAATGAAAAATAACGTAAAAATGTACCTTTATTCTCCTAAAAATGAGAGAAAAATAGAATAGCAATTAAATATAAAAATAGGAACAATTTAAAAAGCAGAATAAGATAATGAAAAATTGTGGAATTAAAGTTTGCATTGATGAAAATTAGTTGGCAGCAACAGTCCATAAAGGGAAAATGAGCAGCTCTGCACCTAAATTCACCAACACACCAACACCATCCTTTGCAATTAATCAACCATGGTCGTTACATACCAATACAAAATTCTCCTAACTAACAATCATTACAAAAAATTAACCCTTCCACCATCTACTTTCACTATTTTTAAATTTCGTACATGCACTCTCGTCTTCCTTCTTAATTAAACTATGTTACATATATTCGAAATTTGTTGAAAGTCTCGCATAAATTATAATAAGATTAAATTATGATATATAAGTAAAATACAAATTTCATTTTATAAAATGATTGTATAAAGTTGAGTTAACTTTAAAGTTTCATCTTTTACGATTTTGTGATACTAGATTAGATTTAAAACCCATTTAAATTTTTTAATATAATTTTTAAATGCTGATTAAAAAATGAAAATGATATAAATGAGATATTGGAGAGTGTGAATGAATAGAAGAGGTTTGAGAAATGGAAAGGTAATAGTGACAAAAGGGAAGACCAAAGTCTAGCAGTCTAAGTCAAGTAAACCCTTTCGACAAGAAATGTCCATTTTCCATATCCACTTCTACTTCCACCTCATTAAGCAACTTTCATCTTTTCTATTTAACAATAATAATCATATATTATCTTTTTTTATTACCAAATAAAACTATATTTCAACCAGTAACTTTATTTCTCTTTTTTAAAAATGAGTTACGTAAGAGTATATAATAATATTGGAAATTGGTGTTTGTAATTAGATAATTTTTTTTATATCAACAATTGGAATTATGCAATTTTGCACCAAGTTTATGAAAAAAAAAGTAATTTTTTAAATGGGTAAGTTGGGTTCATAAGTATGAAATAAAGTACTCCCCTCTAAGAAAAAAAATGTTCTTTTTATTTCATAAACACATAGATGTTATTTTAAGAAAAAAAAAATTAATAAACTGATCATTTTAATAGAATGTAACTTGAGAAAATTAAAAAAAAAATAGCATTAAAGAAAACTCTTGATCAAGTGAAAAATCCAAACTTAACTTAAATTTTAATAATAGCAATGTTAAAAAAAAAAAGATAAAAAAGGTTATTTGTGAGAGCTGGTATTAGAAGTTCATCTTTTTATTACTCTTCCAAGTCTTCTTTGTGACATGGTGACTAGCAAATCATTAAGGAATTGTGCTTATACATTATCATCATTCTCAATGTCATTGTCTTCATCTTTTCTATCTCATTTTCATTATTATAAAACCTTTGAGAAAGACATTGTGGGATGCTAAGACTCCATGAACGATATGGAATTGTATGTTGAGGTGGTGTCATGATAAGAGTAACAAAGATATATTTGATGAATTAGAGGAAAACTTGGTTAAGATAGAAAAATATTGTGAGATATGAATAGAGTATTGGTTTACCAAATTTTTGTCTATATATGTATAAAAAGATTATAAATAATTAGGATAATGATATTTAGATAACATTTTCTTATAACATTTAAACATTATCTACGTGTCATTTTGTGATTGGTCTAAAATTACTTCACAATCAATAATAATAATCATAAATACCACCATGGACCAATCACATAATGACACGTAGACGATGTTCAAATGTTATAAAAAAATATTGTCGAAGTATCATTATCCAAATAATTATTGTTATTTTTGTATATTTTATATATATTTAACATCCCAAAATATTTGTACACTTAAAAGCAAAGAAGCAGAACACACAACAACGTTTGCGCTGTCTCTTTTTATTGCAGCAGCATCCAAGCCTTGTCTTCTAAGTAAGTTAATTTCTTACAGATGGCAAGGTTTGTTCTGACCTCTTCCTTCCACATTCCTCTCTTCTCCTCCCTCCCCTTCACCCTTTTCTTTCTTCTTCTTTCACTCATGTCTGTATTCTCTGTCGTAACTTTTCTCTGCGGTTCTGAGAAACTCAAGAAGCTCCGCATCGAAGCTCAGAAAGCAACGACAAAAAGGTCAAATTCCAAGGACCAAAACCTCGTTTCCAAGCTGAACAGCAACCTCGGCAACAGGGCACTCTCCATGGTGAAGATGCTGTCGTGGAGGAAGGTTCAGGCGGAGGGAGAACCTCAAGGAGATTGCAGTAGTGACCATGATGAAGAAGCCCTTTGGAGGAAGAACATCTTGATGGGAGAAAAGTGTCGTCCTTTAAACTTTTCTGGCAAGTTTGACAATGATTTTCAACCCAAGAATTAATGCTTCCTCGTTTTTGTTGTGTTTGTGTAGACTTTGCTCTGCTGTAAGATGGAAACATAGTTAGCAATATTTTTGTTTTTTGTAAGAACTGGTGTGGCTTTGCAGGGTTAGAAACTTTTGTGATGGGATTAGACTTTATAAACTTTTTCATATGATGGGATTGGTTTTTTCTTTTGTTCTTGTTATTGTTTTGATTTTGTTCAGTATTTTTAGGATTTACACAAGATATGTTAGAGATATAGTTTTCTAACTTCGTTTCAACAGAAAAAAAAAATGCTAATACTTTGTAGTTTCAATTAAGCAGAAAATGAATAGTTTGAAACAGTGAAAATCACTTTTTTTTCAGTTTCGTCTCCGTAGACAGTTGACTTTGTCAAAGTATTTGTGTGGAGTAATTGTAATTTGACCAATCGAGAATAAGGGTTTCTTTTGTGTGTTGAACGTTAGAATATCTTGTGTTTTTTTTTTAACTTATAAAATATATTTTTACATATATAAATTTTTTACATTAATTTTATTTTTTATAAATACAAAATTTATTATTTTATTATTATAATATATGTTAAATAAATGTAAAAATACGTTGTTAAATTTGTTAGTCGTTTGCGACATTCCCCTTGGAATACGCTTTTATAATAGAACGGTATATTACACTCATTTTACACTCCTTTTCTTAATAAAAAAAAGAGATGTCAAATAAAACGTGTAAAAGTAGTTTTTTTCTTTAGAATATTTAAAAGAAAATCAATGCTTTATGGTATTTGTTAATAAATTGGTCTGTCCAGAAAAAGAAAAAAACGAAGTAAGAAATGACCAACTCCCTTTTTTATTTTTAGATTACACGATTTAAAAGTCATTTCTTTAAAAATATTTCTAAATTAATTTAAGCTATTTATTTATAAAAAGAACTTTTAAATTATGTAATAAGTGTTTTTTGGATTTCAATATCTAAAGGTCATTATCAAGTATTAAAATAACTTGTGTAAAAAATATAATGTGATATGTTTCTCTCTTCTAAATAAATAAAGCAAAGCATGAAGGTAGAAAATATAAACTTTAAGAAGACGCGAGCAAAGGGACAACAACAAGATGAGATGACGAAGCACCAGCGACAGTAAGTAACATAGGAGATGGAAGAGACCAAGGACCTTTTGGTCTTTAAAGCAGCAAAATAGAAGTGTAGGATGAATGAATGAGGGTGTATAAAGAAATAGCCTTTGTTTAGTTATGAAGCCGGCTTTAGTGGGCCTACATCGGTGTTACTTCCTCCACCACCACGTACTGTTTCATGTACTTCTTTATTCCTCTTTTATTTGTCAGTAATATTTAAACGGATGTGAATAAACATTGAATTCTCTTAAACAAATGTCAATACTTGTGGACGGATATCAACATCCGTTAAAGGATAAATAGATGTAAACATTCGTCATTTAAAAAAACTTGAAGTTATTTTTGCTGTTTGATTCACTTCATATACCTACTTGGCAGTCCATGGAGTTTTTTCGTGTACTGTTAGAACCTTTTGATGTGTTCCCAGTTTAGTTAGTTTTTTTAGGAAAATGATATTTTAACACCAATTTTTGACACTGCACACGTGTCAAAATGTGGTTGGACCAAGTTTTTATTTTTAATTTGAAATCGTCCAACCACATTTTGACATGTGTACAGTGTTAAAATGGTGTCAAAAAATTGATGTTAAAATATCATTTTCCTTTTTTTTAATATGCTCTATTTGTAGTGATGCACACAAAAGATATCAGCTGGTTTAAAAGATAAAGTATAAATTAAACTTTGCTTTTGTTGGAGATTATGGAATTGGAGAAAAGTGGAAGTGAGATCTTAATACATCTATAAATGATATTGTTGTAAAGCAAATTGATTTTTGGGTGATCTTTTGTATATACAGAGATTTCATGGAATGTAATATTATCATCATTTAGATAGTCTATTATTGAGTGAAAGTAGCTTGATCATACAAGAAAATGAGCAGAATCAATCCTTATAGCCAGAGGAAAAAAAAGTAAGGGATATAAGAGCAAGAAAAACTAGAGGAACTTCGGCAAGAAAAGAAAATTAAAGTATAGTTTATTTTATTTTTTTCATATGCAATTTTATAATAAATAGGGTTAAAAAGTAAAAAAAGATTAATTTTGTAATTAAAATATTTTTATTGAAAATTGGGGGAGGTAGAGAGAACAAAGGTAGTGGTGGAGGAAGCAACAGCCTCAACTATTTGATCCACTAAATGGTCCAGAAAAGCCTAGCTCAATTTTTCCTTATCCCACTCATTATTTGTTAAATTCGACACCCACTAAATCAGTTTAAAATTATTAAATAATAATAATGATAATAATAAAATAACCATAATTTATTTTATTTTCTTATTCTATTTTTATTTTTGGTATATTAAATTATTCAAAATATTTTATAAAATACTCTATTTAAAAAGAATCCTAAAAATGTGAACAAAATGTTTTGAAATTACAATTTTAACAAAATAAATAAATAAAACTACTTACACAATTTATATAATTCAATTCTACCTGATTACGTGTGAGTTGGATTGGATTAAGTTTAATGAAAGAATTTAAAAATATTTTTTTTAAATTAAATGACTTGTTTTTTAAAATTTGACCAAACCCAACTAAGTAACGTGTGCTATTCGCAATCTCAAATTTCGTTGAATATACACAATCAAACATGAATTTAAGTCTATATATTGTTATTGTAAAAAAAATGATACTCTCGTTAGGTTTTATTGTTTCAAATGGACTTCAAGTTAAATATCTAAACTCAAATTAAATGAGTTAAATGAATGCGAAAAAAATATGTTGAAGAAAGAAGACGAAATTGGAAGCAATGATGTTGTAATCTGAGCACTACAAACTACAAATGAATATTCGATGTATGTACATATCTATATATCTTCTATCATATATGTAGTTGAAGCACCAAAACCAAACTGTGAGGGTGCTATTGCTCTGGCTAGCTTTTTGTGTTTTTGCCTTCCTTCTACTTAAATAATTACAAACCCTTATTCACTACTGTAACTATTGAGAAGGTGCTTCCACGCGAATTTCTTCATTTTCCACAGGGCTAAAACTCACTCGTTTCTGCAAAATCAAACCAATAATATTCAAGTAAGAACATTAAGAACAATCAAATGTCAGCTTCTTTGGAAACTCTCGTTATTTTAAAATACCAAAGTAAACGACGAGTGGTATTATTGAGTTCACATGTAATGCTAACAAAATTGTAAACTATTCTTCAGTGGCGTGTTTGATTTTTCATAAACTTCCAAAACCCTCTTTGTTTCAAGTCTTCATTCTAATTCTTTTTAATTGGTAAACCAACATGTTCTTTTTATAATCAATAAAAATGCACTCACGTACACTGCAAATCAACTTACTATTTGTAGCTTCTAACGTATATTCAAACTTTTCCAAAATCAACTATTAAAATGCCTTCAAAATTGGCGTTCATACCAAAACATCAATCAATACAGACTCAATACGAATTGGAGTTACGATAAGGTTACTTATGTTATAATATAAGCATCGATATGAGTCAACTTATTAAAACAAATTATGCCTTTCACAAAAATAGTTTAATCTTTGAAGAGAAAAAGTTAGTAGAAGGATGATGGAAATTTGAAATTTTGAAGTAGAAAGGCTTAAAAAATAGTTATAATCCCATGAAATCCGGTGGAAGAAAAGGACCGGGTCTAAGGAACCACATGCCATTTCGCCTACGTCCACATCACCATCAACCAACGCCTTAATTAGCGCCCGTGAACATACGAAAGTTCAACCCACTTTCAAAGATTCACGACTCAAAATATAATTATATTAAACATTTTTCTATTATCATCTAATCATTCCTCATAAATACAAATTAACATCAACTCTTATTTTATCACCATCTAATCTAAACTACTGCTAACGCGGTTTTAAACCATCCATTTGACTTAAAATATGGAAATCAAAATTAAAAAAAAAAATAGATCTGTTTTAAGCAAACAAATGAAAAAATAAAGAGAAATAAAATACATACCCCACGTGGCTTCTGAGTGTGATGGTGCAGCGTCCTCGCGGCACCGTCCTCTGCCGCGGCGCTGCCGGCGGCCTCGCCGGCATTGTTTCCCATGTACAAACTTATGATTTTCTCCGCCACGTCGGACCCGTCGGTGCTCTCCTCAATGAGTTTGTCTAACTGGGCCTTGGGGAGCCTCATCTTAACCCTCATGGGCCCATCAGAGCCCAAAGTGGGGTTGGGCCTAACGAGGGCGAGGTCCGACACGGAGCGTTTGGAGAGCATCAAGAGTTCGAGTCTATCCTTAGCGTTCATGCCGCGGATACCACTGGATCGCACCCTCCTATGCAGCGCCGTTTTATCGTCTTCGGGTTGAATCTTGGGTAATTCAACGAGGAAGTAGATTTTCCTGGGCTTCAATTCCTGGTGAGGCTCAAGGGGTTTGGCCCGAAGCCCGAAATGTTTGACCGCTTCGGAGTCGAGCAGAACGTGGCCGGGGTAGTCCTTGACGACGTCGCTGGCTCTGGCCGGAGTTTTGAACTTCAACGTTTCTCCGTCGACCTTCATGACCTTGGCCTTTCTACTCCTTCCTATGGTGTTCCCCATAGCTTCTGGAATTACGCTCTCTACTCTGGATTTCTGGAATTTTGTGTTTGGCTTTTTAGTGGGCGAAATTAAGGTACGTGGTTTTTGGCCTGACCGAGTTTTGGGGGAATTTATATTGGAATGGTTTGGTAGTAAGGTAGAAATTTGATGATATGGATGCATGTGTGAATTGGTGGAATGTTGAAAATAAAAATAAAAAGAAAAAAGAAAAAAAAATTAATAATTTTTTTGTGAATTAGATATACATCTTTATTTTATATTTAATTTTTATTTTTAGTTAATTTATTATATTTTTTAAAATTTCTGTATCAATTAAAGATAAAATTAATTTAATATATGTGAATAAATATAAATTTTATCTGATTTCACGAAGTTAAATTAAACTTAAAACTCATTTCTAACGCGATATCTTGTAAATTCTTCAAATATAATGTACCAATAATAAATTGGTTAGTTTAGTGTTATGATGGTAAATAGTGGTGGGAAAAGTGTGGTTGTTAAGGGATAAACTCTGGTTTGGATGGGTTAAAAGAATAGTTGTGGGGTAGGGGAAAGCAAGCTTTCATTGTAATCAAATGGGGTATCCTGATATTCTTTTCATATGTGCTCTGTCTACCTGTTGGAGCAAGTTGCGTGCGTTTTTTACATACACCATGACGTTGCGTTTTCTAAAAACACTCGGTTTTATACTTTTTTCAATTTCCCATAATTAAGATCTGTTATGTGAACTGCTTTTCCACTAAGGAAAAATTTCTTTTAACGATATTTTTTAACAATTTTTTAACAACATATATGTGACAGTTTGTGATTGGTTCCTTTTAAATATTTTTTAAACATAAATTCAAATAGATGAATGATGATATGTATTGTCAAAATATTTTTGAAAAGTATTGTCAATTGTCGTTCCATTAAAGTGAAATTAGTTTGAAAAGTTTAAATATTGCCAAAAATAATTATGTGAAATACAGTGTTAAAAGAAAAGAAGAAGAAAATATTAATATGTCCACTTGGAAAAGTACGAAGAAAGAGCAAAGGTTTTGGCAATGCATGCACACTTTAGAAAGTCTAACCTTCTAGTGTTTTCAATTTATTACATAAGACTAAGCCAAGCGCACGTGAAAAAACAAAACCAAAAAAAGGAACAAAATGAATTTTGGATAAGACATAAAAATCAGAAGGTTTATGAAATATTCACACTGGTATGGATTCAAACCTAACATAACATCATTATGAAAGTGGCTCACGGGCTGCACCATAGCCACCATTCTTTACGGAAAATGTTTGAACCATGGACAAATTATAATTTACATTATTATTATGTTTTGTTTATTTTTATTTTTATTACTTTTTAAATAATTAAGAATTTATTAAATAATTTTATACAAATGGGTACTTTTAATAATTTGGATTTTATAGATAAATTTAGAAAAGATAAATATTTTATCTTTTATTAGTATTTTGATTATCTGATTAGATAATTAAGATTTTATTAAAAAATAAATTAAAAAAGATAAGTATTTGACTAATAATTTTATAGATGAGTGAAAATCAAATATATAAACAAAATTAGTAATTAAATTGGATAATTCAATTATCAATCGAATATGTTATTTTGAATAGGACAATGATATTTTGACAACATTTTTTGACAACTTTTTTTACAACGGGACACGTGTCATCATTTTATTGGTCTATTTGAATTTATGTTTAAAAAATATTTAAAATGGACCAATTACAAGCTGTCACGTATGCGTTGTCAAAAAGTTGTTAAAAAAGTGTTGTTAAAAGAAGTTTTTCCTTTTAAATATAAATTTCAAGTAGTCTAGCAAGATGTATGAAAATCTATAAATAGAAAATCTTATAATTTGAAATTCATTCTTTCATGGAGACTCGTTGTGGAGACTAGAATTATTCATAATGTTGGAACCTAGATTAGGATAGAACAATTAATTGATTTTGCATCTAAACATAGAGTTTAATGGTTAGTCATTCAAAAAATCTAAAATTAGTGTTTAATGCGGACTTTTAATAAAAAGATACGTGACATTAGAGTTTTTATTAATAAGTTTCTCTCTAAGACATTATGATTTGTTATATAATGATGTGAATGTTAGAGTAGAAATTTGAAGTATATTATTAGATGTTTTCATATTGATTTGATGCATGAAATCTATTTTTATTAAAGTCATTACTTTATAAGTACTTTCATAAATTTAATTGCATTCTAGATCTTAGAATTATTCTTGTAAAAAGTAGTTCTTCTCATCATTCAAATCTTTTTCTTAAATTAGTAAATAATCATGATTTTTTTTAAAAACGCAAGTTTTTTTGTAAAAAAAGAAAAGACTTATCTACCTTATAAGTTATATGATTTGGTACAGTTATCAGTCATAATAATACACACAAGACTACCCTACATTGCATCATCTTATGGAAAACAAAAATGTTTTGGACATCTAAAAATCATAATCATTTATGTTTATAATCATATTTTTTTTATCACATTTTACTATTAATTATTCAATAATTACATTTTAAATCTCTAATATAAGTTTGTACCTACTTAATTCAATAGATATAAAAAAAAAAAAAAAAACACAATATAACGAGATTCATTGAACGTGTTCATCTTGTAATAATCCAAAACATATTTATTAAGTGAATACTCATAATGTAATTATTAATATTTACTTATCATCAATTTGATATTATAATTATTATTTAAGATAAAGTATCACTTTGTTATTATTATCTACTTAAGAGTAGTATTATTTCAATATATCATTTAATATTACAACCTAAATTCATGTCTTATATTATTTTATAAATATAACTAGTATTTATGATAAAATAATCATCTATTATAATATTCACATTCATACTAATTATTTTATTTCTCATAAATGTTAGAATTCTCTTATTTACTTAAACATGATATAGTTTTTAATAAGTACATTTTCTTTCACGTTCCAATTCATCAGGATATATATGAAAGACTTCAAAATTGTTCATATTACACCATCTATTCAAAGAACCTCCCGATAAAAACAGGATTATTAATGACTTATTAAACTTGAACATTCAATCTAACCTTGTCGACCCTATGTTCTTCTAATTATTGATCGTACGTAGCTCACACTTACCCTACATCACATGCTTCTGTCTAATGCTGACCATCTAAAGTTGTATTCACTTTTGTTTTTTATATTTCTTTTTATTTTTTTTATGTTTCCTTTTTGTTATTAATATTTAAATAAATCTACACACACATGTATATCATATTATATCTTATATAACTTTTTATGACGGCGTCTTATACAAACTTTATCATTAAAAATCTTACTGTTTAATTTACTTTTAGGTTTACTTAATTATTTATACATATATGCATGTTGTGCGATTAATATATACATTTTTTTATTCTTTTTCCGTTTTTTATCTTTCTTCGTAATTAGTAGGTACATATATACAACATTGTGTACTTTACATATATTACTTAAAGTTAAACAACACCATGTACCAAAATTTATTATTGGAGTAAAAAACGTAAGCATATTTGTTCTTATATAAGTAGTTAAAATAATATTTTGAATAAGTGAAATTGATAAAAGACAAAGTTCAAATTAATAATATAATGTCAAATTAAGTTAAATACTTACTTTTAAATGTTTAGTTTTAGAATGAAATTTTATATAAAATGATTAAAGTTATCTGATATTAACTACTACAAAAACATTGACATTCGGTATCAATGAAAATGGGACGCCAAAATATCAAAGCGTACTTTAACAACAAGATGACGTCGGTCTAATAAAAGTAATTGTTTCTCGATTATCGTCAGGTTAATGAATTTTTATTGCATCAAATTATAATATTTGCTTAAGATATTAAGAGTGACAAATTAAACTATGCTTCTGTCTAACGTTGACCTTCCAAAGTTGTGTTCATTTTTGTCTTTTTATCATTCCTTTTATTTTTTTACGTTTCTTTTTTCTTATTTGAACAACTCTACGCACACATGTATATTATTATATAACTTTCACGACGGCACCTTCTATAAAATTTATTATTAAAAATCTTAGTGTTTAGTGTACTTATGTAATACAGAAATGGAAGTTGTAATATTAATTATACATTTTATTTATTATTTCTCTACTTTTTGTTTTCTTTTCTTCCTAATTAGTTGGTACATATACAACATTGTGTACTTTACAAAGATTACTTAAAGTTAAACAACAGCATTTGACAAAATTTATCATTGGAGCAAAAATGTAATGCTGTTTATTAAAATATTGCTGCTTAAATATGTAGTACAGACACAGAGAGTATTGTTTGCATGCATTCTATTATATTATATATAGTATATTAGATTAAGGGACACATTATATGATTTAAATTAATACAAACAACACGAAATGTTTTAAATTTAAATAAAAAATATTCAATTGTAAATGATCTAAAGTTTTACATTTTTTACTGAAGTAAATTAAGTACGATTTACTTGATAATAAGGTGAAATAGTAATACCTACAAATCTTTTTTTTTTAAACTCGAAACAATTCATAATTTTGTATAAATTGTTTTCATTAAAGATGTTCTAAATTAAGACAATGTTGAAAGCTCACAAAACATCGTCACTTCCAACTCTATGACAACATCTAATACAGATATAACAACAACACTAATAAAAACAACAACAACAACAACAATAATAATAATAATAATAATAATAATAATAATAATAATAATAATAATACCATTATATGTTTGGTTAAAAAAAGTTATTGTTAATTAATGAGAGTATTTATCAAGAAGTATTTAGCATATTTTATTAAATGTTTGAAATGATTTAAAAACAAATTTTAAAATTTACACTAACTATTATTTTAATTTCGTTAAAAACTTTTTATACATTATTAGTTTAAAACAGTCGTTATTATATAGACCTAACAACACACTTTAAAGGAAGCTAGTGTGGTTGTACCAAAAGTCTTTTGAATTTTGCTTAGGATGATTTTGAAGAAGCAGTTTTCAGTTAGGAAGGGCATTGACTTCTTTCAACAATGGAGGAACCCTATTTCTTCAAACTTTATGTCTTTATCTATTGATTAAGTTTACCTTAGCAAAAGTGGATGTCTACCTTTCCGCATTTACCAAATTTAGATTCTATGTTAATTTATTATCTTTATTATAGTTATGTCAATATCTAAAAGATTATAAATGAAATAAATTATAAAAGAGTATGTAAATATATATTTAGTCTTTATTAGTCAATTTTAAAAGTTAAATTTTTTAGAAAAGTAAATTAAAAAAAAATTGCCTTAGTTTCTCTTCTAAATATCATAAAAAATTCGCTTGTATATGACGAACAACTACAAAGTATTTACTTGGCATCTTATTTCCGCTCTTTTTGTCAAATAATCTATCATACGTTTATTTTGACAAATAAATTAAAATATTTTTTTTTCTAACAGGAAAACTAAAATGATAAATTTTAAATTCAATGACAGAAAACATATTTACTAAAAATATATTTAAGTCATAAAAAATAAGAAATTTAATAACTAAATTATTTATTTCACCAAATTTAGTACTTGTAATTTTTTTAATTATTTCTCTCAATTTCACTAAACTGGTTTTTAAGATAAGATTTATATTACACATATATGATGAATTAATTTATTAATTTTGTATCGATGATGTGAGACATTCAATAAATATAGAGTTGAGGAGTTTATTCTGTGATGATGATAATAAATATGTATGCATGTATTAATGATGAGACGTGGATATTTGGCAACTTGCATAGACATGCTTGACTTGTTATTATTATAAAAGAATATTTAAATACTACTTTGGTCATGTTTTTATTCTATTTTTTCAATGGTTCTATTATTTTTATTCAATTAAGTTTTTTTATGACATCATTTAAATAATTAAAAAGTAAACTGTGTATATAATGTTTATGTATTTTTTTTTTATATTTTTTTTCAATTCAATATATGTTTATTTTTTTATTTAATTTAATTCTATTTTTTCAAATAAAATAAGTTTGTCTTTTTTAAATTAAGATCAAATTTAATTTTTACATAAATATTATATTGATAATTTTATTAAATTTAATATTTTTATGAAATTACTTTTAAACCAACTCTAATAATTATATTCTAATAATATAGTTATAATTGGTTTAAAAATAATTTTAGAACTATTAGAAATGAAGCTTGAGATAATAGATATATTAAAAATAATTTGAAAAATATTAAAAGAAACACTTGTATTTTTTTCTTTAAAAGATTAACGACTTATATGTATTATTTTATCAGTTTTATTTGTGTTTGCTCACTTACATAAACATTTTAATAAAAAGGATATGTATTCGATAAGACATTATGTTAAAAGGTTGTATATGAAACGACAATAAAACAATATAAAAAAAAACACATTACAATTAAGTAATTCACATAATCAATTATCATTTAAAAAGTGTGAATAAATAATAAATAAAACTATTAAAAACAGAAAAAGAAAAAGTATTAAGAATAATTCAATTAAGAATCATAAATTAACCAACAAAATAAAAAATAAAACTTGAAATTAAAATTCAATTAAGAACTACAACAGGAGAAAAATAATTAAGGATTATATACAGTATTGTCTTACTATATTAAAAATGTAGGAAGAATAATTTTACATTGAACACAAATCACGAATAATTAATGAAACAAAAAGAATTATTTTTAGTTTCGATCAGCAGTAAACAAAATATAAATTGTACAATTATATACCTAAAAAAAACTCTAATTATATTATTAAAATATAATTATTAAATTTAATTTAAACATAATTTTAAAAATATTAACTAAAAAATATCAATTTTAATAAAAATGTTAATATAAAATTTATATAAAAATTAAATTAAATTGAACAAAACTACTAAACATAAAAATTAAATTAAAAAAAAAAGTTTAAAAATCACATACCGACAACTTGCATGTTCACGTATTATAATTATTAACCATTCAAACAGAATTATAAAAAGAAAAAAAATTAAAGCTTGATTGAAAAACAAAAACTAAAACCATATTAAAAAAAATTAAAGAAAAACAGATATCAAAGTATTAAAAATGACAGAGAAGAAATAGTGGTTAGTAGTTATCACATTTTGGGATGAAGAAGTCTTCTGAATGGTAGTTCCTTTGAATTGTTAGTTAGAGCTTTGAATATGTTAACGGGTGAGCGAATTTTCATCACCGTAGTGAGACTTTCGCTAATAAATTTCTTTTAATTATGATTTACGATAATAAATTTTTCATATATGAAGATTTTTATTATTTAAAACACTGACTTGGTTTTTGGTCCATTCAAAATGTCTTGAATCGATCTCAAATTGCATACTAATTCAATTCAACTCTTCTTCCTGTATCAATTATCTTGCATGGTCTTCATCAACGTTAATTAGGTACATGAAATTAATGGGAAATGTTAGACAGTAATATAGAAAAGTATACCAATTCAAAAGAGTCTGTTTTCAGTGTCCTTTACATGAATTGTTATGTAACAATATGATTGATTCATTTTAACCAACAAAATTAAATTTATTTAAGCATAGTTTTGAAACCGACACCAAAGTAGCATTTTTCATTTTCAAAACCACCTAACTATAATAATATAGCACTTCCTTCTCCTCAACTATTCATTTTTCAGCTCCTTCCAAAGTTAGGTAATTTGCAGCAAGGTTTTTTATATATTAGGAACGTCGCCTAACAAAAATCAATTACTTCAATTTCAATGTTTTTATTATGTTTTTTAATAATATGTTTTTAACAGTTATATTTTCTATTTAAATTTCATAAATGACATGGGATTTCAAAACTCTATTTCATCAGACAATATTTCATAGATGAATTATTTTCTACTTTTCAATATTCAAGAACACACGTATGAAACCTTTCATCAATTATCTGTGTGAAAATCATGTTCCAAATTTCACTTAAAGAGTGTTAAAGATGTAAAATTCACCCATACATAACAACTCAAAATATAACATAAACTATATTTAAGATAGTATTTAAAAAATATAAGAGTTTTTCTTTAAATATTTACATTTTTATCCTAGGATTATGCTATAAATTATTATCTTCTAATATTACAAATATACTCTTATGTATCCTCTACTAAGAATCTTCTTGTAATATTCGTAAACAACTTTTAATAGAAGGTAATTGTTTCAGATAAGGATTGAGATCCCTTTCTTGAGTTGTGCGGGAGAGTACCTCTTAAAGTATTTCCAAGTTTAAATTATTTACTTTATTTGATAATATTTAATAGAAAGTGAGTACTCATAATTAGCTACCTTCCTGTCAAGGATATATTTAAAATTATTAAAATGAACTTACCCATTATCAATAAATGGTTAATATTCTTCTTAACTGTCAATCAATGATGGTTATTATTAGTGATTATCCTGTAATTACCTCAACTTCAGCAACTGCATTTAACGATCAGTTATTGAGTTATTAAGTGTTTGTCTATCCAGTCCATTGACCTGACAGATATCAATACAGTGCAATTATCATTCTCAATGTCTCTAAGTGTTTCATTAACAATTTATTATCAAACTTTATCTATAGTATTTTGTAAGCTCTACTCAATCTCTCTCCCTCCCCTAACTTCTTATCTTAGTCTCACCTTTTTGAGTTTTCATTTGAATTATGATCTAATTTTCAGGTAATCCATATATAAAATATTATAACAGTTTTCCATTGTCTTTTAAAGATTTAATGCCTAAAGATGATCTATCAACCTCATGGTCTATATAATTCATACCCCCCATCAAAAGTTGCTACACAAATTGTGTCACACATCTCCTTCCATCACTCTTTTTCTTTTTCTCATAGATACCTTAGATGACAATTCGTAAAATTAGATTTAGATTGCCTATTGCATGTGATGCAGTGTAATTCTTTTGCTACTTTTTTTTTCTTAATTTTGATATTCTCAAATTGACCACAAAATTTCAAATTAATGAATAATACTTTTATAAAGTGTTTGAAAAATATTTGATACCTATCTTATGAATTATATAGAATCTAAGTTAATAAAGTTTACTTAAATACGTTTAAGTAAACTTAAGTCGAATAAATGATGATTTGCAAAATAGTGAAATCAATGATCTAGATAAGGTTTAAGAAAAAATCCTTGGTCAAAAGGTGAAAATATCATCACGAAATTAAAGTCTCCACCACGTTACTCACTTTGTAGGTCATGAAAAGTCAAAACACTATCATGCTTAGCCAAGAATAATATTACTTTGACAGAAAGAGATTAAACAGGAAATATATATAAACTAAATAAGTAATGTGACCTGGAGGAATAAGAAATAGTATAAAGTTATAAAGTGAAATGGTATTACTTTTATAAAATTAAAAAGTTGATAAGAGATATTAATTATAGCTCATTTATGTATATAAAATTAAGCTCGAATAGATAAGATTAAAGCAATTGAAATGACACATCACTCTCTCAAACTAATTGAAGATGTGATAAATCAACTAGTCCATCACTAACATAGTGACACAAGTTAATATTTTTAGTTCGTTCTCTCGCATCAATCTGACGAGGCAGAGTGGCCCATTAATTTGTTGTTTTATTATTAAACTTTAAAATGAAAAAAAAATGTTTTTATTATATTAATTAAAGAATATAAATATGTTATAATATTACAATTTAAATCTGGATACTCAGATTAATTTTTAATTAGCTATTATATAAAAGTAATTTAACATATTAAGATAATAATTTATTCAAACATAACCAATTAAAGATTTATAAAATATTTTGATTATAATTTTAATAAAAACTGACAGATTAGTTGGCCCATCCTCTAACTCACCCTTTGATTGAGCTCATCTAACCATCTATGCACCCCCACCCACTTGTTTTGTCACATTAAATAAAAGTACTTTTTTAATTTAGCCTTGAATGATCTATCTCTATCCCTTGTTTGGTAAGGAGAAAAAAAGATAACAATAAAAAATACATATATAAAAAGAAAAAATATGGAATAGAGTTTGTTTAATTGAAAACTAAAGTAAAAATTATTATTTTTTAGACAATTTATTAAATAACAAGATATTATTATTGTCTTCTGTTATTTATTTAATAATAATAATAATATACAAAATTAGAGATTGTTTAAAAAAAATATTTAGCTCACTTATCATTTTTACGTAATTATTGTATTTATTTATTATCATATCATCAAGGTTAATCTTCTTTCACTTTTACTTCTCTATTTTCATCCCAACAAGCATTAACGAAAGAAATCAACTATAGTCTATCCAAAGTGGTAAGTAAATGGCAGCTTGTATGTGAAAAAATATATATACTTTTAATATAGTAGAATCTATTGGCTTGTTAAAAAAATACTGAAATTTCTCTCAATAGTGTAATTATATTAAATTAATTTTAACACACCTTATTCTATACTTGAGATCCATATAATATATTTTAGAATGTTGAACTTTGGGTATACTCATGAAGGACAATGTAATCCAAAAATTTTAAAAGTTAGAAAGATTTAGTATTAATGATTCATGAGATAATTATATATTGATGATGTTATTTTTTTTTTATTTAATTTGAGGAATGACCAAAATCAAATTTCTCATATTAGTAATAATAAAACTATTTAGTATTATTATTTTTCATTGTCATATTTATTATCATATCAGATGAGAATGTGTTTGATTAAAATTAAAGATTTGTTACTATTATAATAATAAAAAATAAGTTTTATATAATTTAAATTTAAATTGTTGTTTGGTGATAGAATTATAAAAGATAAAACATCATTAATATAAATAGATAAAATATATGTAGTGGTTTCTGTGAAATATAAATTAAAAGATTTTATTTTTTAAATTATATATATAAAGATATGGTAATTGAATTGAGTCGAATGAGAATTCTTAATGGTTAATATATTACTTTTAAATTGTTAATGGAAAATTCTTTAGAAAAAAATATATTTTTTCTTATACTTGAGATCATACTGTAATTAACAAGTTATTTATTATATTTTGATATCGGACATATTTAATGCTTTGTGATGTTGGTTGAATGATTATTGAGTATAAATAAATTTTGGTGGTGTACGGTGGTATAATTCCAACGGTCGAAAAAGTCCAAGAGACCGAACGGTCTTAGTGGGCCAACAGCTCACCATAGCGCTACAATCTTACTGGGCTCAAGGCCTAAGGCTAGCGTAAAAGGCCAGTGTAAAAGATATCCACAAAGATATACCATTCAGATATATTCACCAAATATATCTTAACAGAAGCAAAGATATGCTAAGAAAGATCGTTTATATTTATTGTTATTCTGTTTATATTTTGTTTATCATATGCCAGCCCAAAGCCTATAAGTAAAGGCTGAAGGGTTCCAAACAGGTAGGTTCGCTGGATACACTTTACTCGCATTTCATACAGCATATCTCTCATCAATTCTCTCCCAACAGAGAATTTCTTATACACGCCTAACTTGAGCGTCGGAGTGCCTTTTCAGGTACCTCCCCCCCGGTCAAGGCTAGAAGATCACCGTACGGCTGAAGTCAACGCGAGGACGAACAGTCGTAAATCAGAAGAAGCGGGCAGAAAGATAGAAGACGACGTCATCGAGGTTAGTCTTTCGGTCCCAGTAAATTTATACCGAAACATTTTGGCGCCCACCGTGGGGCCGAAGGTGAAGATTCCCTATGGTGACCACCAGAAGCAGAGACGGAAACAATACAGACCCTATGGAACAATTGAGGCGACTTCAGGACCAGTTGGAACAGCAGAATCAGCTCATCCTACAACAANAAGAGGCTTATCTAAAAATAACGGAAGAGCTTAAGCAACTCAAGGAGAAACAGCGAGACGCAACGGACGACCATAGCCGGAATGATGATGATGACCACANGGCACAGAACAGAGNACCTCCTCGCTCGCCGGACCTNCTNCCTTTCACGGAGNCTATCATGCAAGCTCCCATGCCCGACCGGCCTCCTCCACAGATAGAAAAGTTTGACGGAACAACCGACCCAGAACACCACCTCCGAAGCTTCCTAGATTCTATGGCCTTTTACTCCAATGACGATCCGGTCAAATGCCGNGCGTTTTCCCTATCCCTGAAGGGCGAGGCTCTTGAATGGTATTATGCTCTCCCTCCTAATTCTATTGATAGTTTCCGCANATTCGCCACTCTATTGAAAAGGCAGTACGCATCCAGTCGGAAAGAAGCGACCACCGCAGCCGAGCTCGTCAATCTCAGACAGGAGAAAGACGAGCCACTAAGAAAGTTTATGCACAGATATACTGAAGTAGCAAGAAGAAGTCCCGAGCATACAGGGAGAAATACCGAACGTTCCCGGGATCAGCATCGTGAGCATTCTCGCAGTAGACCTCAGAAGCGTGACCCCACTCCGCGGGGACGGATCGATACCATCTCAGGCGGTTTTGCGGGAGGAGGGGCCTCATCCTCAGCTCGCAAAAGACACGTGAGAAGTTTACGAAGTGTTCACAACGTCGCCCGCAACCCCTTATCGATGCCGGACATCATCTTCACGGACGAAGATTTTCATGCTCCGGATCCCGATCAAGACGATCCAATGGTCATAACCGCTCGAATAGCACAGTATGATGTAAGTAAAGTTCTAGTGGATCAAGGCAGCTCCGTCAACATCCTATATTGGACCACCTTCCAAAAGATGGGACTATCAGAAGATATAATAGCACCCTTCGGAGAGCAAATTGTTGGGTTTGTAGGCGAACGGGTGGATACTCGAGGATATGTTGATCTCAGAACCCGACTGGGAACTGGTGACAGGGCCAAAGAACTCCGTACGCGATTCTTGTTGGTAGAAGCCCACACCTCATATAACGCCCTCTTAGGGCGGCCATGCCTCAATGCCTTCGGTGCCATAGTTTCCACTCCTCAGCTGACGATGAAATTTCCTTCGGAAGAAGGAAAGATATGTACCGTACGGGCAGATCAGAAAACCGCCCGACAGTGTTATGTGGCTTCTTTGAAGGCTACGACATATCATAGAGAAAAACGGTCGGAAGCAATACTGGTCGATTTGGATCCTAGGACCAACACTGATGATCGCATTCAACCCCAAGGGGAGACCAAACAGTTCATCCTCGGCAAAAATGCCGACCAAACCACCTCCATTGGTGCTGGCTTGACGTTAGAACAAGAAAGGGACCTAACTGCGCTACTAAAGTCAAACAACAAACTTTTTGCATGGACCGCCTCTGACATGCCAGGAATTCACCCCAACGTGATCACTCACAAGCTGTCAATATTTCGTGAAGCCCGTCCGGTAGCTCAGAAAAAGCGACGACTAGGTAATGACAAAAGGGAAGCCGTGCAGAACGAGGTAGACAAACTGGTGAANGCCGGGTTTGTCCGGGAAATNCGATACAGCACTTGGCTCGCAAACGTTGTGATGGTAAAGAAAGCGAACGGTCAGTGGCGAATGTGTGTAGACTTTACCGATCTAAACAAAGCCTGTCCGAAGGATAACTATCCCCTTCCCAGCATCGACCGGTTAGTAGACGGTGCTTCGGGACACGCGGTCCTAAGTTTCCTTGACGCCTATTCCGGATACAACCAAATCCCCATGCACGTCCCAGACCAGGAGAAAACNGCTTTCATAACGGAGCATGCCAATTACTGCTACNAGGTGATGCCGTTCGGTCTAAAAAATGTCGGCGCAACGTACCAACGGCTCATGGACAAAGTCTTTCGGGAGCAAATCGNGCGGTGTATGGAAGTTTATGTGGACGATATGGTGGTAAAAAGCTCTTCACACCAACAACATTTGAAAGACCTGGCTGAAGTCTTTCAACAACTCGAGCGGTATGACCTGCGATTGAATCCTTTGAAGTGCACCTTTGGGGTGCAGGCGGGCAAGTTCCTAGGTTTTTTATTGANCGACCGAGGAATAGAGGCCAACCCGGATAAATGNCGGGCGATTTTGGAGATGCGGAGCCCAACGAAACTCAAGGAGGTCCAATGTTTAGTCGGACGCCTTACCGCTTTATCACGGTTTATACCGAAGCTCTCCGACCACATCAAACCCATAATAAAGAATATGAAGCAGAATGTGCCCCGGCACTGGGACGATCAGTGCGAAGTTGCCTTCTCCACGATAAAAAACATACTAACGTCTCCACNGGTGATGGCAAGACCNACAGAAGGCTTNGATTTGCAACTATACCTGGCGGTCTCTAATCATTCGGTAAGCGCCGCCCTCATTCAAGAATCTCCAATTCTTAAACTAATCTATTTTGTTAGCAGAACTTTACAGGGAGCAGAAGAGCGATATTCCCATGTGGAAAAGGTAGCTCTCGCTTTAATCACTGCAGCGAGAAGACTCCGACCGTACTTCCAGAGTCATCAAATCGTGATCCNGACGAACCATCCGATCGCCAAAATTCTCCGAAAACCGGANCTGGCAGGCCGAATGGTTGCCTGGTCCATTGAATTGTCGGAATTCGGCCTCCGTTTCGAACCACAAGGCTCCATCAAAGGTCAGCATCTGGCCGACTTCGCGGCAGAACTCTCACCGNCAATCACACCGCCCACATGGACTTTAAGCGTGGACGGATCCTCANACAGGAAGGGAGGCGGTGCTGGAGTCGTACTCGAGGGACCGGGCGGTCTACTTGTCGAACAGGCCATATCCTTCAATTTTCAACTCAGTAATAATCAAGCCGAGTACGAAGCCCTAATCAGCGGGCTACTTCTGGCAGTAGAGTTAGAAATCGAACGTTTGGAATGCCGAATGGACTCACAGCTAGTCGTCAGGCACATTAATGGCACTTTTCAAGTCAAAGATAATCATCTATTACGATATTATCATAAGGTTAGTGATCTGATTAAATCATTTTTCAGTTTCAGTATTGCACATGTACCCCGAGCACAGAATTCCCGGGCGGATCTGTTGTCTAAACTAACACACAGTCGGAACAAATCTCAACTAACCTCGGTGATCTGAACCACGCTGGATAAACCCTTGTTAGAGACGTGTTCCATTGACCTCACCGCCTCAAAGACTGATTGGCGACATGAAATCATACAACTGATGACTCGACAGGAGCAGGGCGGGTTCGTGAATGCTTCCGACGCTAAACGAATCGCCCGTTATACGTTTGTCGGCGACGACCTTTACCGCCGTGGGTATACCACCCCACTGTTGAAATGCCTATCTGCAGGTGAAGGACAATATGTTATTCAAGAGCTGCATCACGGAATTTGTGGAACACACTCGGGCAAGAGATTACTTCGAGCAAAAATCCTACGAGCAGGCTTCTATTGGCCTACCATTGAAAGAGACTGCGCAGATTTCGTACGAAGGTNCATCTCTTGTCAATCTCATGGACAGGACACCCGGATCCCTCCATCAGAACTCATGGGAATCATCTCCCCATGGCCCTTCGCTCAGTGGGGGATGGACATAGTTGGTCCCTTGCCGGTCGGGAGCGGACAGCGCAAGTACCTCCTTGTGGCAGTTGACTATTTCACCAAGTGGATCGAAGCGGAGGCCCTTGCAACAATTACCGCCCGGAAAATGCAGAGTTTCATTTGGCACTTAATATGCAGATTCGGCATTCCACAAAAACTTATTACAGATAACGGTCGGCAATTCATAGACCGGACGCTAGAAGATTTCCTCCGCGGGTTTGGTATCAAACATGTTACTAGCTCCGTAGAACATCCCCAGACTAACGGACAAGCAGAGACGGCCAATAAAGTCATCATTGTTGAACTGAAGAGACGGCTGGGACAAGCCAAGGGTTTGTGGGTTGAACAGTTGCCTGAAATATTATGGGCCTACCGTTGCACACCGCACGGCGCTACCGGAGAAACCCCTTTCAACCTCACATACGGAACGGACGCTATGCTACCGGTCGAAGTGGGAGAGCCCTCCTTGCGACGGAATATACAAGATATGACCATAAATGATCAACAATTGAGGATAAACCTAGATGCCTTGCCCGAACGACGTGAAGCAGCCTTAGTCAAAAATNCAGCTCAGAAAAGACTTATCACTCGGCGTTACAACTCCAAAGTTAAACCACGCAGCTTTGCCGAGGGAGACCTAGTTTGGCGTAAAAGAGGAGACGCCCGGAAAGACAAAACGCACGGAAAACTCGCTGACAAATGGGAAGGACCCTTTCNCATCACGGACGACCTGAAAAATGGAGCGTATCGCCTGGAACAGCTTGACGGAACGAACGTTCCCAACACATGGAACGCGACTCATCTTAAGTTTTATTATAGTTGAAATTATTGTTTTTAATCTTTACAAACAATGTTATTTCCCTTAGCATATTATCAATGAAGTATTCCAGTTCCGATATACAATTTGCATTTACATCAACAGGGCGCCATGCCCCCTAGATTTTTCAATCTAGAAAAATA
>NC_028356.1:6624459-6627526 GCF_000741045.1 Vigna radiata var. radiata | reverse complement strand
AATCTAGAAACATCAACAGGGCGTCATGCCCCCTAGATTTTTCAATCTAGAAAAATACCGGACGCCATGTCCACTAGATTTTTCAATCTAGAAACATCAACAGGGCGCCATGCCCCCTAGATTTTTCAATCTAGAAACATCAACAGGGCGCCATGCCCCCTAGATTTTTCAATCTAGAAAAATACCGGGCGCCATGCCCCCTAGATTTTTTAATCTAGAAAAATACCGGATGTCATGTCCACTAGACTTTTCAATCTAGAAACATTATGGGGCGCCATGTCCCCTAGATTATTCAATCTAGAAATGTTACGGGACCCCATGTCCTCCACGATCAGAAAACATCACAAGCAAAGATTCAACTCAAATTGAAAAGTAGCAGGAGCATCACATTCAAAACATCAGTAGTAAGCAAATCAAGTCACAAAAGTAAAAGTACGAAGTGTTGCAACTTTGAGACGCAAAAGCATAAACAAGACAAACATTACAAAAACCTAAGTTGCTACATTAGTTTCTCCTTCCTCCTCTACAGCAACCTCTTCGGCCGGCTCCTCAAGGGCGACTTCCTCCTCTATCTCGGCTAGATCTCCCTCCTCAGTAAAGGTACCATCTGGTATATCTCTGATTGGTGTCATCTCCCCGAGGTACACATCNTTATACAAATCAAATTCGAAGGCACTAGGCGACACGTTAGCTAAGCATTCCATTTGCCTTAGCGCCTTCTTGAACCCTTTCGTATGCTCCTGGCGAATGGCCGCATACATCTCCGCCTCGGTATTCTTCCATTCTAACGAGGTCGCCCTCAGAGCGTCTCTCTCTTTTCGAATAGCTTCCACTTCAGCCACGGTCTTCTTGGCCGACTCCAGTTCCTTCAGCAGATTGTCTCGTTCGGTCTGCGTCCGGAGGCTCATATTCCTCAACTGTTCGTTGAGCGAATAGCTTTCAGCTAACATTTTTGCAGATTCTTCAGCATTCTTTGCACAGTTGGCATGAGCAGCACGAGCATCCTCCAACTCCTTCAGCCGGCTTACTTCACTTTGAACATCCCCTCGGCTGGATGCATAAGCCATCTTATACGCCGCCGCTCCACACCGTAAAATATGATGAAGTAGGTATTCGGACATTTGCTGCTCAGACATTGCAGCCATCGCTTTTTCCTCGGCAGCATCAAAGTTAAATTCGATCTTGTGCCTTAGATCGAAACCTGGATCATCCATACCCAAGGGTAAGTGCCGCTCGGGAACTGACTCTTCCTGAACNGCCATCGTCTTTTTGCCCTTCGCAGCACCACTACTTGCTGGTACCTTCCTCTTGCGAGTTAAAGGTTGAACTGGAGAAGGAGGAGCGTCATCTATGTGCACTATAGTGGCCGGTGTGGAGGATGTCCCACTTGACCGTGCGGTCTGTAACCCGACCCCTTGATCCACCGCTTGTGATTCCCTAAACCAGTCACGACCGGTCCTTCTGGCCATAACTTCTGCAAAATAGCACCACNCACACAAAATTACAATTCACAAAATGCAAGTAAAAGACAGTTGANAAAGAGACCTACCAAACACCCTTGATTTCAGATCGTTGTATCTCAGGCAACTAACCAGCTTCCNGGAGGAGAACGGACGAGGTAACTTGACCAACCTGTCCAGATCCCTCCGCTCAACATCAGACATATCCTCCTCGGGCCAAGAGGTTAAGGTACGAGGCTTCTTAGTCCAGTAGAGGGGAAACCTAGAGTTCCCGTCATCATTATAAAAGAACGGCCGACCCATTTCGGTAATTGACACTTTAAAAAAGTGGTTTTTAAAGTCTTTATATGACTCGGCAAATAAACTGAAGATAGCATTTTTGGCCATGGACGTCAGAGATACCCAACCCTTCTTGGCATTAGGGCGGGTCTTAAAGAAAAATAAGAATATTTTAGCGGTCGGTTCGACATCTAAGGCTTGACATAACACACCGAACGCTTGAATGTAGCCCCAGCTGTTCGGGTGTAACTGAGAAGGGGCTACGTTCAAGCACCGGAGGACATCCATTTGAAACCTAGTCAAGGGGAGTCTAACATACATGTCATACAGAAAAGGCATATACATAAAGAAGCAATCTTTTCCAATCACATCNTCCCCGTGGAAAACCCTTTCATCGTCTCTATAGGCCATTAACTTAAGGGCACACTGGTACCCCATGTTCCTTAGAACACAGTTATCCTCTACCCAACGCAACAGCGTTTCTCGAGACCCAAATGAACTCCCCTGCTCTCCAACTTCCCGGGAAGCCCATAAATATTCTCTCGGAGAGGGAGAACAACCCTCTTCAGGGCCATCAACTTCCACTCCTCCATGAACAAAAACCCTATCCCCACTGAGTAAAGAAGTGACACAACCAGTAACCACCGGTTGGGCAACCTGTGGGTCGCCATGACCCCCCTCGACATTATCAGAGAAATCGTAAAGGACAGGGGAGGAAGACATTGTTACCTGGAAATGGGTGCGCAACAGGAGAAGACACTCGAAGAAGAAGAGGGAAAGCCTGGAGAGATAGGTGCCAGAGACAGAAATGAAAACGGTTTCACTTCCTTGCGTCATTAAAAGCGTGGAGGTTACGAAACTGGATGCANCGTCTGCACCGTTAGATGTGTTTCATCTAACGGCCTCTTTTTCGCGACTCTAACGCTACCCTTAGCGCGGGAAACATAGGCTCCTCTTTAAAGCCTAAACGACAAGCTCGCCATGTCGTTTTCTGGCCACTCAAATAAACTGTGTGGTCACTCGGCTTACGCACAGCACAACAATAGAATACCGAACGGCAAGCGCATTTAAGCCCTTCGGACAAACCAAGGCGAACGCCTTCCTTTGCCTCGGACTTGGGGGGGATGATGTACGGTGGTATAATTCCAACGGCCGGAAAAGTCCAAGAGACCGAACGGTCTTAGTGGGCCAACAGCCCACCATAGCGCTACAATCTTACTGGGCTCAAGGCCCAAGGCTAGCGTAAAAGGCCAGTGTAAAAGATATCCACAAAGATATACCATTCAGATATATTCACCAAATATATCTTAACAGAAGCAAAGATATGC